>NW_027475940.1:7500-12500 GCF_051020985.1 Nomia melanderi | reverse complement strand
ACCACAGTTATCCAAGTAAATGTGGGTACGATCTAAGGAACCATAACTGATTTAATGAGCCATTCGCGGTTTCACCTTAATACGGCATGTACTGAGACATGCATGGCTTAATCTTTGAGACAAGCATATGACTACTGGCAGGATCAACCAGGGAGCTTCGAGTAAATTTTCATCATACGAAGCAAAAATATGTATGTATATATATATCTTAGTCGCCGACTCTCTCCCCTTAAGAGTCGGATCGACGATACTTTTTCTCGTCTTTAAGACAGTTCTCTTTCTCCTCTCTCTTCTCTCTACTCTCTTCTCTCTTCTCTCTTCTCTTTCGAGTTGGTAAATTTCGCTCCACTATTAGATTACCAACTCCGCACGAATTACCACATGGGTATATCCGCGCATATACATCAGGAGGACCTCCAAAAATTTCAAACTCTCCCGTGTATCTCTCCGAGATCTTTTTAGAAGAAAAAGAATCTCGGATGTCACATCGACTTTCAGGTTTGTAAGCACGTATGCTCGAGCGCTCTCCATCGTGTAAGCACGGACATAACGCACGAAGTCCGAAGACCGCGTACGTTAACATGCTGGACATATCGAGAAAGCGCGAACCATGCTAGGCGTACCCATGTCGAGGCCCTCGCGTTAAAGATCATACTCTTCTTTTCGTTCTCTCTTCTTTGCCCAGAAATAATATATATTTCTTATAATATATACCTCTTAGTTTATGTATTTCTCTCTTAGGACACCTCAATTTTATATGTATATATTATATTTCATTCGAACAATTTTTGTTCGTCGCCCCTTTTTGTGTGTAGTATTTCGTTTGGTCTTTGCCATTAAATTTTTGTATACGAAAAATATATTTTCGCTCGGATAGAAAACCCCTTTTGGGTTTCTGAGAGTTGATGTGAGAGTCGTACAAGTATAACGAATATACGTTGTATCCAACCCAACATTCTGGGCTTACCACATAAGGGCCATTCGGTCTGAGACACCGACCCGTGGTCATGCTGTGTAGAGAAAAATTCGCAACGGAACGCGGTACAGAACAGTCGAGGAATGGACCTCGAGGAGCTGAACGACTGCTTCTCGACCGAGATCGTAGAATAGCCGCTCGCCCGCCGCTGCGCCGACCGGTCCGCTCGAACCGACGTGCTCTCTTATAGTAACCAAACGGGCGGCCGCGACGACCGCGGCGCCGGCCGCTCAGCACGGGCGCTTATGGTGGTAAACTGCCGCGCGTACAGACCAACCGGCCGGGCTGCTGGTACTTAGCCGCTGAAACTATGGTCGATTCGAACATATATTAACATACGATTTTTATTCGATAAATCGTTATTGTACATATTAAACGTTAGTTTCCACCGAAAGAAAAATTTTTTAGAATTTTTTTTTTCCAAAAATTGCAAGAGTAAACTTTTTTAATATTCGATTTAAAAATTTTTAAATGCTTAATCCTTACATTAAACTACTGGGAGAACTCAGAAATCATAATGAAAAAAATTACAAAAATTTATTTTTCTCAGAAACTCCGAAAAACAGAGTGGTCGAATCCGTGCAAGCCGGAATTTTTCTAAGTCCCCACGGTCAAGAGTAAACTTTTTTAATAAGCGTTTTAAAATTATTTCAATGTTTAATCCATGCGTAAACATGAAGTTTATTAACGTTTTTAACATTAAAAAAAATTACAAAAATTTATTTTTCAAAAAAAATGGAAAAAACCGATTCGTCGGAGCGAGGTGTCCTGCCCGTGCGGTAATTCCAGCAGGCGAATCGGACTTCCCGAAATTTTTCTAAGTCCCACGGTCGACACCAACTTTTTTAATAAGCGTTTTAAAATTATTTCAATGTTTAATCCATGCGTAAACATGAAGTTTATTAACGTTTTTAACATTAAAAAAAATTACAAAAATTTATTTTTCGGAAAAAAAGGAAAAAACCGATTCGGCGGAGCGAGGTGTCCAGCCCGTGCGGTAATTCCAGCAGGCGAATCGGACTTCCCGAAATTTTTCTAAGTCCCACGGTCGACACCAACTTTTTTAATAAGCGTTTTAAAATTATTTCAATGTTTAATCCATGCGTAAACATGAAGTTTATTAACGTTTTTAACATTAAAAAAAATTACAAAAATTTATTTTTCGGAAAAAATGGAAAAAACCGATTCGTCGGAGCGAGGTGTCCTGCCCGTGCGGTAATTCCAGCAGGCGAATCGGACTTCCCGAAATTTTTCTAAGTCCCACGGTCGACACCAACTTTTTTAATAAGCGTTTTAAAATTATTTCAATGTTTAATCCATGCGTAAACATGAAGTTTATTAACGTTTTTAACATTAAAAAAAATTACAAAAATTTATTTTTCGGAAAAAAAGGAAAAAACCGATTCGGCGGAGCGAGGTGTCCAGCCCGTGCGGTAATTCCAGCAGGCGAATCGGACTTCCCGAAATTTTTCTAAGTCCCACGGTCGACACCAACTTTTTTAATAAGTGTTTTAAAATTATTTCAATGTTTAATCCATGCGTAAACATGAAGTTTATTAACGTTTTTAACATTAAAAAAAATTACAAAAATTTATTTTTCGGAAAAAATGGAAAAAACCGATTCGTCGGAGCGAGGTGTCCTGCCCGTGCGGTAATTCCAGCAGGCGAATCGGACTTCCCGAAATTTTTCTAAGTCCCACGGTCGACACCAACTTTTTTAATAAGCGTTTTAAAATTATTTCAATGTTTAATCCATGCGTAAACATGAAGTTTATTAACGTTTTTAACATTAAAAAAAATTACAAAAATTTATTTTTCGGAAAAAAAGGAAAAAACCGATTCGGCGGAGCGAGGTGTCCAGCCCGTGCGGTAATTCCAGCAGGCGAATCGGACTTCCCGAAATTTTTCTAAGTCCCACGGTCGACACCAACTTTTTTAATAAGTGTTTTAAAATTATTTCAATGTTTAATCCATGCGTAAACATGAAGTTTATTAACGTTTTTAACATTAAAAAAAATTACAAAAATTTATTTTTCGGAAAAAATGGAAAAAAACCGATTCGTCGGAGCGAGGTGTCCTGCCCGTGCGGTAATTCCAGCAGGCGAATCGGACTTCCCGAAATTTTTCTAAGTCCCACGGTCGACACCAACTTTTTTAATAAGCGTTTTAAAATTATTTCAATGTTTAATCCATGCGTAAACATGATGTTTATTAACGTTTTCAACGTTAAAAAAAATTACAAAAATTTATTTTTCAAGAAAAATGGAAAATACCGATTCGGCGGAGCGAGGTGTCCAGCCCGTGCGGTAATTCCAGCAGGCGAATCGGACTTCCCGAAATTTTTCTAAGTCCCACGGTCGACACCAACTTTTTTAATAAGTGTTTTAAAATTATTTCAATGTTTAATCCATGCGTAAACATGACGTTTATTAACGTTTTTGACATTAAAAAAAATTACAAAAATTTATTTTTCAAAAAAAATGAAAAAACCGATTCGTCGGAGCGAGGTGTCCAGCCCGTGCGGTAATTCCAGCAGGCGAATCGGACTTCCCGAAATTTTTCTAAGTCCCACGGTCGACACCAACTTTTTTAATAAGCGTTTTAAAAATTATTTCAATGTTTAATCCATGCGTAAACATGATGTTTATTAACGTTTTCAACGTTAAAAAAAATTACAAAAATTTATTTTTCAAAAAAATGGAAAAAACCGATTCGTCGGAGCGAGGTGTCCTGCCCGTGCGGTAATTCCAGCAGGCGAATCGGACTTCCCGAAATTTTTCTAAGTCCCACGGTCGACACCAACTTTTTTAATAAGTGTTTTAAAATTATTTCAATGTTTAATCCATGCGTAAACATGACGTTTATTAACGTTTTTGACATTAAAAAAAATTACAAAAATTTATTTTTCAAAAAAAATGGAAAAAACCGATTCGTCGGAGCGAGGTGTCCAGCCCCGTGCGGTAATGCCAGCAGGCGATCCGGGGTACTCGAAATTTTTCTAAGTCCCGACGGTCAAGAGTAAACTTTTTCATCGCATATTTCAAAATTTTTTCAATGTTTAATCTACGCATAAAAACGCAGTTTATCGCAGTTTTTAACGTTGAGAAAATTGACAAAAATTTTTTTTTCACTGAAAATGGAAAAAATGTATCGGTCGATGCGGGCTATCCAGGCCGTGCGGTAATTCCAGCAGGCGATCCGGGGTACTCGAAATTTTTCTAAGTCCCGACGGTCAAGAGTAAACTTTTTCATCACATATTTCAAAATTTTTTTAATGTTTAATCCACGCATAAAAACGCAGTTTATTAACGTTTTTAACGTTGAGAAAATTGACAAAAATTTTTTTTTCACTGAAAATGGAAAAAATGTATCGGTCGATGCGGGCTGTCCAGGCCGTGCGGTAATTCCAGCAGGCGATCCGAGGTACTCGAAATTTTTCTAAGTCCGAACGGTCAAGAGTAAACTTTTTCATCACATATTTCAAAATTTTTTTAATGTTTAATCCACGCATAAAAACGCAGTTTATTAACGTTTTTAACGTTGAGAAAATTGACAAAAATTTTTTTTTCACTGAAAATGGAAAAAATGTATCGGTCGATGCGAGCTGTCCAGGCCGTGCGGTAATTCCAGCCGGCGATCCGAGGTACTCGAAATTTTTCTAAGTCCGAACGGTCAAGAGTAAACTTTTTCATCACATATTTCAAAATTTTTTCAATGTTTAATCCACTCATAAAAACGCAGTTTATTAACGTTTTTAACGTTGAGAAAATTGACAAAAATTTTTTTTTCACTGAAAATGGAAAAAATGTATCGGTCGATGCGGGCTGTCCAGGCCGTGCGGTAATTCCAGCAGGCGATCCGGGGTACTCGAAATTTTTCTAAGTCCGAACGGTCAAGAATAAACTTTTTTATTACATGTTTTAAAAATTTTTCAATGCTTAATCCGTGCATAAGAGTGCAGTTTATTAACGTTTTTAAGGTTGAAAAAATTGACAAAAATTTTTTTTTCTCTGAAAATGAAAAA
>NW_027475939.1:0-26125 GCF_051020985.1 Nomia melanderi | reverse complement strand
GTATAGTACTATATAAAACTATATAAAACTCTATAAAACTATTTAAAACTATATAAAACTATACAAAACCAACAAAACTATATAAAACTATATTAAACTATATAAGACTATATAAAACTATATAAAACTATATAAAACTATATAAAACTATATAAAACTATATAAAACTATATAAAACTAACAAAACTATATAAAGCTATATAAAAATACGTAGCCCTTTATAAAACTATATAAAACTATATAAAACTATATAAAACTATATAAAACTATATAAAACTATACAAAACTAACAAAACTATATACAACTATATAAAACTAACAAAACTATCAAAACTGTATAAAACTATATAAAACTATATAAAACTATATAAAAATATATAAAACTATATAAAACTAACAAAACTATTTAAAACTATATAAAACTATATAGTACTATATGAAACTATATAAAACTATATAGTACTATATAAAAATATATAATACTCTATTAAACTATATAATACTATATAAAACTATATAAAACTATATAGAACCGTATAAAACTATGTCAAACTATGTAAAACTAATAAAACTATGTCAAACTACATAGAGCTAAGTAAAACTATGTAAAACTATAAAATTCTATTAAAACTATATAAAACTATATAAAACTATATAACACTATATAAAACTATTTACAACTCTATAAAACTAACAAAACTATTTAAACTATGTAAAACTATATAAAAATGTATAAAACTATATAAAACTAACAAAACTATTTAAAACTATATAAAACTATATAGTACTATATAAAACTATATAAAACTATATAAAACTATGTAAAACTAACAAAACTATATAGAACTATATAAAACTATATAAAACTATATAAAACTATACAAAACTATATAAAGCTATATTAAACTATATAAAACAAACAAAACTATATAAAACTATATAAAACTATATAGTACTATATAAAACTATATAAAACTACTAAATCTATATAAAACCATATAAAACTGTATAAAACTGTATAAAACTGTATAAAACTGTATAAAACTGTATAAAACTATATAAAACTGTCTGACACTGTATAAAACTATATAAAACTGCCTGACACTGTATAAAACTATATAAACTATATAAAACTATATAAAACTTTATAAAACTATGTAAAACTATATAAAACTATATAAAACGAATAAAACTATATGAAACTATATACTTACTATATAAAACTATATAAAACTATATAGTACTATATAAAGCTATATAAAACTATATAAAACTATAAAACTAATAAAACTATATAAAACAATATAAATCTATATAAAACTATATAAAACTATGTAAAACTATATAAAACTATATTAAAGTATATAAAACTATATAAAACTATATAAAACTATGAAAACCGAATAAAACTAATAAAACTATGTAAAACTATATTAAAGTATATAAAACTATATAAAACTATATAAAACTATGAAAACCGAATAAAACTAATAAACTATATAAAACTATATAAACCTATATAAAACTCTATAAAACTATATAAAACTATATAAACCTATATAAAACTCTATAAAACTATATAAGACTATATAAAACTGTCTGAAACTGTATAAAACTATATAAACTATATAGAACTATATAAAACTATATAAAACTATATGAAACTATATAAAATTATATAAAACTATACAAAACTAACAAAACTATATAAAACTATATAAAACTATATAAAACTATATAAAACTATATAAAACTAATAAAACTATATAAAACTATATAAAACTCTATAAGACTATATAAAACTATATAAAACTAACAAAACTAGAAAAAACTATATAAAACTATATAAAACTATATAAAACTATATAAAACTATAAAGTACTATATAAAACTATATGAAACTATATAAAACTATATAAAACTATATAAAACTATATAAAACTATATAAAACTAACAAAACTATATAAAACTATATAAAACTATATAGTACTATATAAAACTATATAAAACTAACAAAACTATATAAAACTATTTAAAACTATATAGTACTATATAAAACTATATAAAACTATATAGTACTATATAAAAATATATAATACTCTATTAAACTATATAATACTATATAAAACTATATAAAACTATATAGAACCGTATAAAACTATGTCAAACTATGTAAAACTAATAAAACTATGTCAAACTACATAGAGCTAAGTAAAACTATGTAAAACTATAAAATTCTATTAAAACTATATAAAACTATATAAAACTATATAACACTATATAAAACTATTTACAACTCTATAAAACTAACAAAACTATTTAAACTATGTAAAACTATATAAAAATGTATAAAACTATATAAAACTAACAAAACTATTTAAAACTATATAAAACTATATAGTACTATATAAAACTATATAAAACTATATAAAACTATGTAAAACTAACAAAACTATATAGAACTATATAAAACTATATAAAACTATATAAAACTATACAAAACTATATAAAGCTATATTAAACTATATAAAACAAACAAAACTATATAAAACTATATAAAACTATATAGTACTATATAAAACTATATAAAACTACTAAATCTATATAAAACCATATAAAACTGTATAAAACTGTATAAAACTGTATAAAACTGTATAAAACTGTATAAAACTATATAAAACTGTCTGACACTGTATAAAACTATATAAAACTGCCTGACACTGTATAAAACTATATAAACTATATAAAACTATATAAAACTTTATAAAACTATGTAAAACTATATAAAACTATATAAAACGAATAAAACTATATGAAACTATATACTTACTATATAAAACTATATAAAACTATATAGTACTATATAAAGCTATATAAAACTATATAAAACTATATAAAACTAATAAAACTATATAAAACAATATAAATCTATATAAAACTATATAAAACTATGTAAAACTATATAAAACTATATTAAAGTATATAAAACTATATAAAACTATATAAAACTATGAAAACCGAATAAAACTAATAAAACTATGTAAAACTATATTAAAGTATATAAAACTATATAAAACTATATAAAACTATGAAAACCGAATAAAACTAATAAAACTATATAAAACTATATAAACCTATATAAAACTCTATAAAACTATATAAAACTATATAAACCTATATAAAACTCTATAAAACTATATAAGACTATATAAAACTGTCTGAAACTGTATAAAACTATATAAACTATATAGAACTATATAAAACTATATAAAACTATATGAAACTATATAAAATTATATAAAACTATACAAAACTAACAAAACTATATAAAACTATATAAAACTATATAAAACTATATAAAACTATATAAAACTAATAAAACTATATAAAACTATATAAAACTCTATAAGACTATATAAAACTATATGAAACTAACAAAACTAGAAAAAACTATATAAAACTATATAAAACTATATAAAACTATATAAAACTATAAAGTACTATATAAAACTATATGAAACTATATAAAACTATATAAAACTATATAAAACTATATAAAACTAACAAAACTATATAAAACTATATAAAACTATATAGTACTATATAAAACTATATAAAACTAACAAAACTATATAAAACTATTTAAAACTATATAGTACTATATAAAACTATATAAAACTATATAGTACTATATAAAAATATATAATACTCTATTAAACTATATAATACTATATAAAACTATATAAAACTATATAGAACCGTATAAAACTATGTCAAACTATATAAAACTAATAAAACTATGTCAAACTACGTAGAGCTAAATAAAACTATGTAAAACTATAAAATTCTATTAAAACTATATAAAACTATATAAAACTATATAAAACTATATAAAACTATTTAAAAGTATATGAAACTATCAAAACTATTTAAACTATGTAAAACTATATAAAACTAACAAAACTATATAAAACTAACAAAACTATATAAAACTATATAAAACTATATAAAACTATATAAAACTAACAAAACTATATAAAACTATATAAACATATATAAAACTATATAAAACTAACAAAACAATATAAAACAATATAAAACTATATAGTACTATGTAAAACTATATAAAACTATATAGTACTATATCAAACTATACAAAACTAACAAAACCATATAAAACTATATAAAACTAACAAAACTATATAAAACTATATAAAACTATATAAAACTATATAAAACTATATAAAACTATATAAAACTATACAAAACTATATAAAACTATATTAAACTATATAAAACAATCAAAACTATATAAAACTATATAAAACTATATAGTACTATATAAAACTATATAAAACTATATAAAACTATATAAAACTACTAAATCTATATAAAACCATATAAAACTGTATAAAACTATATAAAACTGTCTGAAACTGTATGAACCTATATAAACTATATAAAACTATATAAACCTATATAAAACTCCATAGAACTATATAAAACTATATAAAACTATATAAAACTATATAAAACTATATTAGAGTATATAAAACTATATAAAACTATATGAAACTATATAAAACCGAATAAAACTAATAAAACTATATAAAACTATATAAACCTATATAAAACTCTATAAAACTATATAAAACTATATAAAACTGTCTGAAACTGTATAAAACTATATGAACTATATGAAACTATATAAAACTTTATACAACTATGTAAAACTATATAGAACTATATAAAAGAATAAAACTATATGAAACTATACAGTACCATATAAAACTATATAAAGCTATATAGTACTATATAAAGCTATATAAAACTATATAAAACTAATAAAACTATATAAAACAATATAAATCTGTATAAAAGTATATAAAACTATGTAAAACTATATAAAACTATATTAAAGTATATAAAACTATATAAAACTATATAAAACTATTTAAAACTATATAATACTATATAAAACTATATAAAACTAACAAAACTATTTAAACCTATATAATACTCTATAGAACTGTATAAAACTATATAAAACTATATAAAACTATATAAAACTGTATAAAACTATATAAAAGTATATAAAACTATATAAAACTCTATAAAACTATAGAAAGATATACAAAACTATCAAAACTATATAAAAGTATGTAAAACTATATAAAACTATATAAGACTATATAAAACTATATAAAAGTATAGTAAACTATATAAAACTATATAAAACAATACAAAGCCATATAAAACTATATAATACTATATAAACCTATATAAAACTATATAGAACCATATAAAACTATATACAACTAACAAAACTATATAAAACTATATAAAACTTTATAAAACTATATAAAACTATATAAAACTAACAAAACTGTATAAACCTATATAAAACTCTATATAACTATATAAAACTATATAAAACTATATAAAACTATATAATACTATATAGTACTATATAAAACTATATAAAACTAACAAAACTATATAAAACTATTTAAAACTATATGGTACTATATAAAACTATATAAAACTATATAGTACTATATAAAACTATATAAAACGAATAAAACTATATAAAACAATAGAAAACGAATAAAACTATATAAAACTGTATAGTACTATATAAAACTAAATAAAACTATATAGAACCGTATAAAACTTTGTCAAACTATATAAAACTAATGAAACTATGTCAAACTACAAAGAACTAAATAAAATTATGTAAAACTATAAAATTCTATTAAAACTATATAAAACTATATGAAACGATATAAAACTATATAAAACAATATAAAACTAACAAAACTATATAAAACTATATAAAACTATATAGGACCATATAAAACTATATAAAACTATATAAAACTATATAAAACTATATAAAGCTATATGACACTATATAAAACTAAATAAAATTATATAAAACTATATAAAGCTGACAAGACTATATAAAACTATATAAAACTATATAATACTATATAAAACTATATAAAACTGTATATAACCATATAAAACTATATAAAACTATATAAAACTCTATAAAACTATATAAAACTATATAAAACTAACAAAACTATATAAAACTATGTAAAACTATATAAAACTAACAAAACTATATAAAACTATGTAAAACTATATAAAACTATATAAAACTATATAAAGCTAATAAAATTATGTAAAACTATATAGTACTGTATAAAACTATATAACACTATATAAAACTTTATAAAACTATATAAAACTATATAAAACTATATAAAACGAATAAAACTATATAAAACAATAGAAAACGAATAAAACTATATAAAACTGTATAGTACTATATAAAACTAAATAAAACTATATAGAACCGTATAAAACTTTGTCAAACTATATAAAACTAATGAAACTATGTCAAACTACATAGAACTAAATAAAATTATGTAAAACTATAAAATTCTATTAAAACTATATAAAACTATATAAAACGATATAAAACTATATAAAACAATATAAAACTAACAAACTATATAAAACTATATAAAACTATATAGGACCATATAAAACTGTATAAAACTATATAAAACTATACAAAACTAACAAAACTATATAAAACTATATAAAACTATACAAAACTAACAAAACTATATAAAACTATATAAAACTATATAAAGCTAACGAAACTATATAAACCTACATAAAACTCTATAAAACTGTATAACACTATATAAGACTATATAAAAATATATAAAACTATATAAAACTATATAAAACTATATGACACTATATAAAACTAAATAAAATTATATAAAACTATATAAAGCTGACAAGACTATATAAAACTATATAAAACTATATAATACTATATAAAACTATATAAAACTGTATATAACCATATAAAACTATATAAAACTATATAAAACTATATAAACCTATATAAAACTCTATAAATCTATATAAAACTATATAAAACTGTCTGAAACTGTATAAAACTATATAAACTATATAGAACTATATAAAACTATATAAAACTATATGAAACTATATAAAACTATATAAAACTGTACAAAACTAACAAAACTGTATAAAACTATATAAAACTATATAAAACTATATAAAACTATATAAAACTATATAAAACTAATAAAACTATATAATGTAAGAGGTGGAAAGTGTTGAAGCGTTCATGTAAACCGCGGCAGTGGGCACGCGTTCGCTCCCGCGTTTTTGATAAACAAGGGAACACCGGTTCGGACGCGTTCGCCCCGCGTTTTGTTTCATTATTCACTTATTATGGAGTGATGATACGCGTTCTGGTGAGTCGTCGCATGGTCGTATGGTCGATCGTATAATGTGTAATCCCGTTTTTGTTAAATATACTTTATCAATATCAGTTACAATGAATTTAATATTATAACCAACGAAAGTGTTATTGGAGAATCAACCTCTCCCGTCACCCAAAGAATCGCTTCTACAAAATTGAAAACTCGTTCCGCCGAATTTTCTCTTGCCATCTTACAGTGTTAATCCTCAGAAGTGGGATTCGGGTTCAACGAAGACTTTTAAGTGAATTTTTATGTGAACTCTTATGTGAACTTTTAAGAAAACTTTTATGTGAAGGATTTTTGAAAAAATAGCGTGTGTGTGTGATTTGTGAACTTTGAAACAAACTGTGAAGATGAGTCAAAATTTTACGATTCAGCAACTGAAAAAGTGTTTGAAGCGATTTGATCTGCCAACGTCAGGATTGAAGAGCGAGTTATTACTAAGGCTAAACGCGGCTGATCCAGAAGGTTCGTGGATGTCCCTTTCGAATGAACCTGGCGCATGCCAAGAACTAGACGAGACAGAGATGGTCGAACAACAGACAGGTCCATCGAGCCAATACGAAAGGGAGTTAGAATTTGTTCGACGAGAGAGAGACCTTTTGCAACGCGAAATGGACTTGATGAGACGAGAGAATGAAATTTTAAGAAATTCGCCTCGGTCAGTACAAAGTCATGGGCCGAATGTTAACGTGAGAGCAGTTGGCGATTTGTTGAGCGACTTTGATGGATCCACCAATACCTTTTTAGTGTGGGAAAAATCTCTCTTATTATTGAAGAATACGTATGAACTGGATGAAAATGCTATCAAGGTTCTCATCGCGGCGAAACTGAAGGGAAGAGCGTTAGAGTGGCTTCACTCAAAGCCCGAACACATTGAAATGAATGTGGAAAGTTTATTATCCAACATGAAAAAAATGTTTGATCATCGCCAAAATAAGTTAGCGCTAAGGAGAAAGTTTGAAGAAAGGTCATGGAGAATTCAAGAAAACTTCAGTGAATATCATCACGACAAGATGATTTTGGCTAATCAAGTGGGTGTCGAAGATGAAGAATTGATTGACTACATGATCGACGGGATTCCGGACGATCTGTTACGTAATCAAGCGAGAATGCATCGCTTTACGGAACCGTCCGGATTGTTAGAGGCGTTTGAGAAGATATCCTTGAAACCCAAAACGAATAAAAACGTCGTTGTCGACAGAAGAATTGTAACGAATCGACAGCCCAGTGACAATGTTAGTGCTGTAAACCCACTGCAGCCTGTGCGGCGGTGCTACAACTGTTATGGAGAAGGACATCTGGCAGGCTCCTGTCCCAAACCTAAGAGAGAGCGTGGGTCATGCTTTTCCTGCGGTGAACAAGGACACGGCTACCTGAGGTGTCCAAAATCTTCAAAAGTGGAGGCACCGAAGCCGACAAGTGTGTCGCTGATCGACGGGTCGCAGAGTTCAACGACTGAAGGACAACGAAGGCGTTCACCACTCCAGGGTCCGTCTCGGGATTATTGTGTCCTATTGACGGAGGAAAAAGAAGAAAATTACTTCGTAGAAGCGTTAGTGGATTCAGGCAGCGCGATAAACCTTATGACTTGTGAGACGTTTAATAACTTTTTTAGTAGCTACGAACTGCTGCAAGGTAAGGACAATTTTAATTATGGTGGAGTAAACCAATCACCATTGTCAATTATGGGGTACGTGAATATTCCAATTAAGTTGCAGTTGCTACCGCATGATGTTTTTGAAGTGCGATTTATGGTGGTACCCAACTCGACGATGACATATAGCGCTTTGTTAGGACGCGAATTTATGACGAGACCTGGAATGACGGTTGTTCTTAGCAAAGTAGTGAGCATTCGCTATGATCGAGAGTATCGAGATGAAATATTAAATATTGAGTCCATAGAAACGAAAGAAAAATTAGATACAGTTACAGACAATTTGGATGCATCGCTTTCCGTTGAAGTTAAGCAAACTTTAATAGAATTATTAAAGAATTATGTAAACTTAAAAGGTACTGCTGAACCGGTTGATTATAAACTTCAAATTACACTCGCCGAGAATAGTAAGCCCTTTTATTTTTCGCCTAGGAGATTGTCGTGGCATGAAAAAACGGAAGTTCGGAAAATTATTAATGATTTGTTGTCTCGAGGGATTATTAGACCGAGCAATTCAGATTTTTGTAGTCCGATTGTTTTAGTGAAGAAAAAAGATAGTACTTACAGACTTTGTGTAGATTATAGGGCATTAAATAAAATCACTGTGAAAGACAGGTACCCCCTCCCGTTAATAGAAGACCAAATTGATAGATTGTCTAACAATGCCTATTTTACAAGTTTGGATTTGAAAGACGGCTTTCATCATATCCCTATTTCCGAAGACTCGATAAAATTTACCTCTTTTGTCACGCCCGACGGACAGTTCGAATATTTAAAAATGCCATTTGGACTTGCAAATGCACCGGCAGCTTTTCAAAGGTTTGTCAACTTAATATTTAGACCGCTGTTGGAATCCGGAAAGGTCTTGCTATATTTAGACGATATTTTGATCGCCACCAAAAATATTAATGACAATTTAGAAATTTTTAAAGAGGTTTTGGAACTATTAGGCCGGCATAAATTAGAACTGAAGTTCAGCAAATGTAAATTTCTTAAGCAAGAGATTGAGTATTTAGGATATAACATCAGTATTAGTGGAATTACACCGAATGAGTCGAATGTTAAAGCTATACAAAATTTCCCACAACCTAAGACGGTAAAACAGATTCAAAGTTTTTTAGGACTCACTAGCTATTTTAGAAAATTTGTGCCTAATTTTTCTCGAATCGCGCGACCATTATATAATTTGATCAAAAGGGGAATATCTTTTAAATTTGGAGTCGAAGAATTAACTGCATTCGAATCGCTACGAAATTTGTTAATAAGCAAACCGATACTAGCTTTTTATAGCCCAATCGCAGTTACTGAATTACATACGGATGCCAGTTCGTACGGGTATGGCGCTATTTTATTGCAACAACAGATGGACAAACGTATGCATCCTGTAATGTACTTTAGCAGACGAACAACAGACACAGAAAACCGTTATCACAGTTATGAGTTGGAGACACTGGCTATAATTTATGCACTAGAACGATTTCGTATTTATCTTCAAGGAATACATTTTACTATAGTAACTGATTGTAACGCGGTAAAATTAGCATTAAGTAAAAAAGATATTAACCCTCGCATTAATCGATGGTGCTTGGTTTTACAAAATTATGATTACAAGATAGAGCATCGTGCAGCTGATCGTATGCGTCATGTAGACGCTCTAAGCCGGAACGTATTAGTAATTGAACCGTTATCGTTCGAGCAAATATTAGTTTATAAACAATTAAAAGATCCTACAATTAAGAAATTGCATACAGAACTTGAGGTCCCCGAAAACGCAAAGTTCGAGTTACGAAATGGCGTTGTTTATAGAAAGCACGGCGATAGAATATTATTTTTTGTACCCGAAGCAATGATTAGTAACGTAATTAAGATTTGTCATGACGACGTTGGTCATGTAGGCAAGGAAAAAACGATGGAATTAATTTCTAAGACATACTGGTTTCCAAATATGCACGCTTTAGTCAAAGATTACATTATTAATTGCATTACTTGCCTGACTTATTCAGTTCCAACCGGGAAAATAGAAGGTAAACTTCACATTTACGATAAGGGAATTAAACCCTTTCAAACAATACATATCGATCATTATGGTCCGCTCGAAAAAGTCGAACATGGTTTCAAACATATCTTTATTGTCATAGATGCATTCACTAAATATGTTGTATTATACGCTGTGAAATCAGCTTCAGTAAAGGAAGTTATAAATTGTTTAAAAGAATACTTCCATCATTTTGGACCTTGTGTGCGCGTGGTATCAGACAGAGGCAGTTCGTTCACCTCTAGCGATTTTAACGAATTTCTGTCTAAATTGAAAATCCAGCATGTTAAAGCAGCGACGGCCACACCTAGAAGTAATGGTCAAGTAGAACGCGTCAATAGATTTTTAAGGTCCATTTTAGCTAAATCATCTTCAGGAGAATCCTGGCTACGAGCATTAAAAAAAGCGCAATTTACATTAAATAACACGTTTCACAAAGCAATAGGAACCGAGCCGAGTTCACTTTTGTTTGGTTGCCTACAGCCCGGATTGTCTGATGATGATCTTCGAGAATATTTTCGTATCTGTAATGAAACCGATGAGGATCGGGATAAGCTTAGGGAGGCAGCTGTTGCACGAAATCGTAAGTTACAGGAATATAACAAAAGCGTATTTGATAAAAAACATAAGAAGCCTCATACGTATAAAGCTGGAGACTATATCATGATTAAAAATGTTGTCACTACGCCGGGTATAAATCAAAAACATTTACCGAAATACAAGGGACCTTACATAGTGGACAAAGTGTTAAGAATGGACAGATATTTAATTAAAGACATTGAAGGGTTTCAATTAACCTCAAAACCGTTCTCTGGGGTTTTTAGTCCAGATAGAATGAAATTATGGATAGGTGACGATGAATGTGATGCAGAAACAAATTGTCAAGGAGAGAACCTAAATAACAGGATGGTCGAGGACGACCATATAGTCAGGATGGCCGAACTGTAAGAGGTGCAAAGTGTTGAAGCATTCATGTAAACCGCGGCAGTGGGCACGCGTTCGCTCCCGCGTTTTTGATAAACAAGGGAACACCGGTTCGGACGCGTTCGCCCCGCGTTTTGTTTCATTATTCACTTATTATGGAGTGATGATACGCGTTCTGGTGAGTCGTCGCATGGTCGTATGGTCGATCGTATAATGTGTAATCCCGTTTTTGTTAAATATACTTTATCAATATCAGTTACAATAAATTTAATATTATAACCAACGAAAGTGTTATTGTGTCACCCAAAGAATCGCTTCTACAAAATTGAAAACTCGTTCCGCCGAATTTTCTCTTGCCATCTTACAATAAAACTATATAAAACTCTATAAGACTATATAAAACTATATAAAACTAACAAAACTAGAAAAAACTATATAAAACTATATAAAACTATATAAAACTATATAAAACTATAAAGTACTATATAAAACTATATGAAACTATATAAAACTATATAAAACTATATAAAACTAACATAACTATATAAAACTATATAAAACTATATAGTACTATATAAAACTATATAAAACTAACAAAACTATATAAAACTATTTAAAACTATATAGTACTATATAAAACTATATAAAACTATATAGTACTATATAAAAATATATAATACTCTATTAAACTATATAATACTATATAAAACTATATAAAACTATATAGAATCGTATAAAACTATGTCAAACTATATAAAACTAATAAAACTATGTCAAACTACATAGAGCTAAATAAAACTATGTAAAACTATAAAATTCTATTAAAACTATATAAAACTATATAAAACTAACAAAACTATTTCAACTATGTAAAACTATATAAAAATATATAAAACTATATAAAACTAACAAAACCATTTAAAACTATATAAAACTATACAAAATTATATAAAACTAATAAAACTATATAAAACTATATAGTACTATATACAACTATATAAAACTATATAAAACTATATAAAACTAACAAAACTATATAAAACTAACAAAACTATATATAACTATATAAAACTATATAAAACTATATAAAACTATATAAAACTATATAAAACTAACAAAACTATATAAAACTATATAAAACTATATACAACTAACAAAACTACATATAAAACTATATAAAACTATATCAAACTATATAAAACTATATAAAACTATACAAAACTAACAAAACCATATAAAACTATATAAAACTAACAAAACTATATAAAACCATATAAAACTATATAAAACTATATAAAACTATATAAAACTATATAAAATTATATAAAACTATACAAAACTATATGAAACTATATTAAACTATATAAAACAAACAAAACTATATAAAACTATATAAAACTATATAAAACTATATAAAACTATATAAAACTACTAAATCTATATAAAACCATATAAAACTGTATAAAACTATATAAAACTGTCTGAAACTGTATGAACCTATATAAACTATATAAAATTATATAAACCTATATGAAACTCCATAGAACTATATAAAACTATATAAAACTATATAAAACTATATTAAAGTATATAAAATTATATAAAACTATATAAAACTATATAAAACCGAATAAAACCAATAAAACTATATAAAACTATATAAACCTATATAAAACTCTATAAAACTATATAAAACTATATAAAACTGTCGGAAACTGTATAAAACTATATAAACTATATAAAACTATATAAGACTATATAGTACTATATAAAACTATATAAAACTAACAAAACTATATAAAACTATTTAAAACTATATAGTACTATATAAAACTATATAAAACTATATAGTACTATATAAAAATATATAATACTCTATTAAACTATATAATACTATATAAAACTATATAAAACTATATAGAATCGTATAAAACTATGTCAAACTATATAAAACTAATAAAACTATGTCAAACTACATAGAGCTAAATAAAACAATGTAAAACTATAAAATTCTATTAAAACTATATAAAACTATATAAAACTAACAAAACTATTTAAACTATGTAAAACTATATAAAAATGTATAAAACTATATAAAACTAACAAAACCATTTAAAACTATATAAAACTATACAAAATTATATAAAACTAATAAAACTATATAAAACTATATAGTACTATATACAACTATATAAAACTATATAAAACTATATAAAACTAACAAAATTATATAAAACTAACAAAACTATATATAACTATATAAAACTATATAAAACTATATAAAACTATATAAAACTATATAAAACTAACAAAACTATATAAAACTATATAAAACTATATAAAACTAACAAAACTACATATAAAACTATATAAAACTATATCAAACTATATAAAACTATATAAAACTATACAAAACTAACAAAACCATATAAAACTATATAAAACTAACAAAACTATATAAAACCATATAAAACTATATAAAACTATATAAAACTATATAAAACTATATAAAATTATATAAAACTATACAAAACTATATGAAACTATATTAAACTATATAAAACAAACAAAACTATATAAAACTATATAAAACTATATAAAACTATATAAAACTATATAAAACTACTAAATCTATATAAAACCATATAAAACTGTATAAAACTATATAAAACTGTCTGAAACTGTATGAACCTATATAAACTATATAAAACTATATAAACCTATATAAAACTCCATAGAACTATATAAAACTATATAAAACTATATAAAACTATATTAAAGTATATAAAACTATATAAAACTATATAAAACTATATAAAACCGAATAAAACCAATAAAACTATATAAAACTATATAAACCTATATAAAACTCTATAAAACTATATAAAACTATATAAAACTGTCGGAAACTGTATAAAACTATATAAACTATATAAAACTATATAAAACTATATAAAACTATATAAAACTATATAAAAATAACAAAACTATATAAAACTATATAAAACTAACAATACTATATAAAACTATATAAAACTATATAAATCTATATAAAACTAACAAAACTATATAAAACTATGTAAAACTATATAAATCTAATAAAACTATGTAAAACTATGTAATACTACATAAAACTATATAAAACTATATAAAACGATATAAAACTATATAAAACTATATAAAACTATATAGTACTATAAAAAACTATATATAACAGTATAAAACTATACAAAATTATATAAAACTAATAAAACTATATAAAACTATATAGTACTATATAAAACTAATAAAACTATATAAAACTATATAAAACTACATGACACTATATAAAACTAAATAAAATTATATAAAACTATATAAAGCTGACAAGACTATATAAAACTATATAAAACTATATAATACTATATAAAACTATATAAAACTATATAATACTATATAAAACTATATAAAACTGTATATAACCATATAAAACTATATAAAACTATATAAAACTCTATAAAACTATATAAAACTATATAAAACTAACAAAACTATATAAAACGAATAAAACTATATAAAACAATAGAAAACGAATAAAACTATGTAAAACTATATAGTACTATATAAAACTATATAACACTATATAAAACTTTATAAAACTGTATAATACTATATAAAACAATATAAAACGAATAAAACTATATAAAACTATGTAAAACTACATAAAACTAACAAAACTATATAAACCTATATAAAACTCCATAGAACAATATAAAACTATATATAAAACTACATAAAACTATATTAAAGTATATAAAACCATATAAAACTATATAAAACTATTTAAAACTATATAAAACTATATAAAACTATATAAAACTATATAAAACTAACAAAACTATATAAAGCCATATAAAACTATAAAAAACTATACAAAACTAACAAAACTATATAAAACTATATAAAACTATATAAAACTATACAAAATTAACAAAACTATATAAAACTATATAAAACTATACAAAACTAACAAAACTGTACAAAACTATTTAAAACTATTTAAAACTATATAAAACTATATAAAACTATATAAAACTATATAAAACTATATAAAACTATATAAAACTATATAAAACTGTATAAAACTATATAAAACTCTATTACTATACAAATCTACCAAAACTATATAAAACTATATAAAGCTGTATAAAACTATATAGAACCGTATAAAACTATGTCAAACTATATAAAACTAATAAAACAATGTCAAACTACATAGAGCTAAATAAAACTATGTAAAACTATATAATACTATATAAAACTACATAAAACTATATATAACCATATAAAACTATATAAAACTATATAAAACGAATAAAACTATATAAAACTATATAGTACTATATAAAACTATATAACACTATATAAAACTTTATAAAACTATATAAACTATATAAAACTATATAAAACGAATAAAACTATATAAAACTATGTAAACCTATATAATACTCTATAGAACTGTATAAAACTATATAAAACTATATAAAACTGTATAAAACTATACAAAACTATATAAAACAATATAAAACTCTATAAAACTATATAAAACTCTATAAAACTATATAAAACAATATAAAACTATATAAAACTATATAAAATTATATAAAACTATATAAAACTATATAAAACTAACAAAACTATATAAAACTATATAAAACTATATAAAACTATATAAAAGTCTATAAAACTATATAAAACTATTTAAAACTATATGAAACTATATAAAATTATATAAAACGAACAAAACTATATAAAACCATATAAAACTATATAAAAATATATAAAACTATATAAAATTATATATAACTATATACAACTATATAAAACTAATAAAACTTTATAAAACTATATAAAACTGTATAAAACTATATAAAACTATATAAAACTAACAAAACTATATAAAACTATGTAAAACTATATAAAACTATATAAAACTATATAAAACTATATAAAACTATATAGTACTATATAAAACTATGTAAAACTAAAAAAACTATATAATCCTATATAAAACTCTATACAACTATATAAAACTAACAAAACTATATAAAACTATATAAAACTATATAAAACTATATAAAACTATATAAAACTATATAAAACTATATAAAACTATATAAAACTATATAAAATTATATAAAACTATATAAAACTATATAAAACTATATAAAACTAACAAAACTATATAAAACCATATAAAACTATATAAAACTATATAAAACTCTATAAAACTATATAACACTATATAAAACTATGTAAACCTATATAAAACTCTATAGAACTATATAAAAGTATATAAAACTATACAAACTATATAAAACTATATAAAACGATATGAAACTATGTAAACCTATATAAAACTATACCAAACTATTCTAAAACTATACAAGACTATATAATACTATACAAAACTATATAAAACTATAAAACTGTATAAAACTATACAAAACTATATAAAACTATATAAAACTATATAAAACTATATAAAACTGTGTGAAACTGTGTAAACCTATATAAACTATATAAAACTATGTAAAAGTATATGAAACTATATAAAACTATATAAAACTGTATAAAACTATGTAAACCTATATAAAATTATATAAAACTATATAAAACTATATAAAACTAACAAAACTATATAAAACAATATAAAACTATATAAAACTATATAAAACTATATAAAAGTCTATAAAACTATATAAAACTATTTAAAACTATATGAATCTATATAAAACTATATAAAACGAGCAAAACTATATAAAACCATATAAAACTATATAAAAATATATAAAACTATATAAAACTATATAAATCTCTATAAAACTATATAAGACTACATAAAACTATGTAAACCTATATAAAACTCTATAGAACTATATAAAAGTATATAAAACTATACAAAACTATATAAAACTATATGAAACGATATAAAACTATGTAAAACTATATAAAACTATATATAACTATATAAAACAGTATAAAACAAACAAAACTATATAAAACTATATAAAACTATATAAAACTACATAAAACTGTATAAAACTATATAAAACTATATAAAACTACAGAAAACGATATAAAACTCTATAAAACTATATATAACTATATAAATCTAACAAAACTATATAAAACTATATAAAACTATATAAAACGATATAAAACTAATAAAACTATATAAAACTATATAACACTATATAAAACTATATAAAACTATATAAAACTATATAAAACTATATAAAACTGTATAAAATTATATAAAACTGTCTGAAACCGTGTAAACTATATAAAACGATATAAATCTCTATAAAACTATATAAAACTATATAAAACTATATAAAACTATATAAAACTATATAAAACTAACAAAACTATATAAACCTATATAAAACTCTATACAACTATGTAAACCTATATAAAACTCTATAGAACTATATAAAAGTATATAAAACTATATACAACTATATAAAACTAACAAAACTATATAAAACTATATAAAACTCTATAAAACTATGTAAAACTAATAAAACTATGTAAAACTATATAAAACTATATAAAACTATATAAAACTATATAAAACTATATAAAACTATATAAACCTATATAAAAATCTATACACCTATGTAAACCTATGTAAAACTCTATAGAACTATATAAAAGTATATAAAACTATATACAACTATATAAAACTAAGAAAACTATATAAAACTATATAAAACTCTATATAACTATGTAAAACTATATAAAACTATATAAAACTATATAAAATTATATAAAACTATATAACACTATATAAAATTATATAAAACTGTATGAAACTATATAAAACTATATAAAACTATACAGGACCATGTAATACTATACAAAACTATATAAAACTATAAAACGCTAATAAAACTGTCTAAAACTATAGAAAACTATATAAAACTATATAAAACTAACAAGACTATATAAAACTATATAAAACTATATAAAACAGTATAAAACTATATAAAACTAATAAAACTATATAAAACTATATATAACACTATATAAAACTATATAAAACTAACAAAACTATATAAAACTATATAAAACTATATAAAACTATATAAAACTAACAAAACTATATAAAACTATATATAACTATATAAAACTATATAAAACTGTATAAAACTATGTAAAACTATATAAAACTACAGAAAACGATATAAACACTATAAAACTATATATAACTATATAAAACTAACAAAACTATATAAAACTATATAAAACTATATAAAACGATATAAAACTATATATAACACTATATAAAACTATATAAAACTAACAAAACTATATAAAACAATATAAAACTAATAAACCAATATAAAACTTTATAAAACTCTATGAAAGTATATAAAACTAATAAAACTATATAAAACTATATAAAACTATATAAAACTAAGAAAACTATATAAAACTATGTATAACTCTATAAAACTTTATAAAACTCTATAAAAGTATATAAAACTAATAAAACTATATAAAACTATATAAAACTATACAAAACTAAGAAAACTATATAAAACTATATATAACTCTATAAAACTATATAGAACTATATAAAGCTAACAAAACTATATAAAACTATATAAAACTATACAAAACTATGAACACTATATAAAACTATATATAACTGTATAAAACTATATAGAACTATACAAAGCTAACAAAACTATATAAAACTATATAAAACTATATAAATCTATATAAAACTATATAAAACTATATAAAACTAATAAAACTATATAAAACTATGTAGTGCTATATAAAACTCTATAACACTATATAGAACTGCATAAAATTATATAAAACTATATAAAACTATATAAAAATATATATAACACTAAGAAAACTATATAAAACCATATAAAACTATATAAAACTATATAAATCTCTATAAAACTATATAACACTATATAAAACTATGTAAACCTATAAAAAACTCTATAGAACTGTATAAAAGTATATAAAACTATACAAAACTATATAAAACTATATAAAACGATATGAAACTATGTAAAGCTATATAAAACTATATAAAACTATATAAAACTATATAAAACTAACAAAACTATATAAAACTATATAAAACTATATAAAACTATAGAATACTATATAAAACTAACAAAACTATATAAAACTATATAAAACTATATAAAACGATATAAAACTAATAAAACTATATAAAACTATACAAAACTGACAAAACTTTATAAAACTATATAAAACTATGTAAAACTATATAAAACTATACAGTACTATATAAAACTATATAAAACTATATAAAACTATATAAAACTATATAAAACTATATAAAACTATATAAAACTATATAAAACTAACAAAACTGTATAAAACTATATAAAACTATATAAAACTATATAAAACTATACAAAACTAACAAAACTATATAAAACTATATAAAACTATATAAAACTATCAAAACTAACAAAACTATATAAAACTATATAAAACTACATAAAACTATATAAAACTATATAAAACTAACAAAACTATATAAAACTATATAAAACTCTATAAAACTGTATAAAACTATGTAAAAGGAACAAAACTATATAAACCTGTATAAAACTCTATAAAACTCTATAAAACTATGTAAAACTATATAAATCAGTACAAAACTAACAAAACTATATAAAACTATATAAAACTAACAAAACTATATAAAACTATATAAAACTATATAAAGTATATAAAACTACCAAAACTATATGAAACTATATAAAACTATATAAAACTATATAAAACTATATAAAACTGTACAAAACTATATAAAACTATATAAAACTATATAAAAATATATAGAACCATATAAAACTATGTCAAACTATATAAAACTAATAAACCTATGTAAAACTATCAAATTCTATTAAAACTATATAAAACTATATAAAACTATATAAAACTATATAAAACTGTATAAAACTATACAAAACTATATAAATCTATACAAAACTAACAAAACTATATAAAACTATATACCACTATATAAAACGATATAAAACTAATAAAACTATATAAAACTGTATATAACTAATAAAACTAACAAAACTGTATAAAACTATATAAAACTATATAAAACTCTATAAAACTCTATAAAACTATATAACACTATATGAAACTATATAAAACTATGTAAAACTATATAAAACTATATAAAACTATATAAAACTCTATAAAACTATGTAAAACTATATAATACTGTTTAAAACTATATAAAACTATATAAAGCTATATAAAACTATATAAAACTATACAAAACTAACAAAACTATATAAAACTATATAAAACTAACAAACCATATAAAACTATATAAAACTGTACAAAACTATATAAAACTATACAAAACTAACAAAACTATATAAAACTATATAAAACTATATAAAACTAACAAAACTAACAAAACTATATAAAACTATATAAAACTATATAAAACTATGTAAAACTATATAAAACTATATAAAACTATATAAAACTAACAAAACTATATAAAACTATATAAAACTCTATAAAATTGTATAAAACTATATAAAAGGAACAAAACTATATAAACCTGTATAAAACTCTATAAAACTCTATAAAACTAAGTAAAACTATATAAAACAGTACAAAACTAACAAAACTATATAAAACTATATAAAACTAACAAAACTATATAAAACTATATAAAACTAACAAACCATATAAAACTATATAAAACTATACAAAACTAACAAAACTATATAAAACTATATAAAACTATATAAAACTAACAAAACTAACAAAACTATATAAAACTATATAAAACTATATAAAACTATATAAAACTATATAAAACTATACAAAACTAACAAAACTATATAAAACTATATAAAACTAGCAAAACTATATAAAACTATATAAAACTATACAAAACTATATAAAACTATACAAAACTAACAAAACTATATAAAACTAATAAACCTATGTAAAACTATCAAATTCTATTAAAACTATATAAAACTATATGAAACTATATAAAACTATATAAAAAAATATGAAACTATATAAAACTATATAAAACTATATAAAACTATATAAAACTGTATAAAACTATACAAAACTATATAAAACTATACAAAACGAATAAAACTATATAAAACTATATAGTGCTATATAAAACTATATAAAACTATATAAATCTATATAAAAGTCTATAGAACTATGTAAAACTATATAAAACTCTATAAATCTCTATAAAACTATATAACACTATATGAAACTATATAAAACTATGTAAAACTATATAAAACTATATAAAACTATATAAAACTCTATAAAACTATGTAAAACTATATAAAACTATTTAAAACTATATAAAACTATATAAAACTATATAAAACTATTTAAAACTATATAAAAGGAACAAAACTATATAAACCTGTATAAAACTCTATAAAACTCTATAAAACTATGTAAAACTATATAAAACAGTACAAAACTAACAAAACTATATAAAACTATATAAAACTAACAAAACTATCAAAACTATATAAAACTATATAAAACTATATAAAACTATATAAAACTAACAAAACTATGTAATACTATATAAAACTCTATAGAACTATATAAAACTGTATAAAACTATATAAAACTATATAAAACTATATAAAACTATATAAAACTATATAAAACTATATAAAGCTATATAAAACTATATAAAAATATATAGAACCATATAAAACTATGTCAAACTTTATAAAACTAATAAACCTATGTAAAACTATCAAATTCTATTAAAACTATATAAAACTATATGAAACTATATAAAACTATATAAAACCATATGAAACTATATAAAACCATATAAAACTATATAAAACTATATAAAACTATATAAAATTATATAAAACTGTATAAAACTAACAAAGCTATATAAAACTATATAAAACTATATAAAACTATATAAAACTGTATAAAACTAACAAAACTATATAAAACTATATAAAACTCTATAGAATTATATTAAACTATATAAAACTATAAAAAACTATATAAAACTCTATAAAACTATATAGTAGTATATAAAACTATAAAAAACTATATAAAACTATATAAAAACTATATAAAACTAATAAAACTATATAAAACTATATAAAACTCTATAGAATTATATTAAACTATATAAAACTATAAAAAAATATAAAACTCTATAGAATTATATAAAACTATATAAAACTATATAAAACTATATAAAACTATATAAAACTATACAAAACTAACAAAACTATATAAAATTATATAAAACTATATAAAACTATATAAAACTATATAAAACTGTACAAAACCATATAAAACTAATAAAACTATATAAAACTCTATAAAACTGTATAAAACTGTATTAAAGTAACAAAACTATATAAAACTATATAAAACTCTATAAAACTATATAAAACTATATAAAACTATATAAAACTATATAAAACTATATAAAACTATACAAACCTATATAAAACTATATAAAACTATATAAAACTAACAAAACTATATAAACCTATATAAAACTCTATAGAACTATATAAAACTATATAAAACTATATAAAACTCTATAAAACTATATAAAACTCTATAAAACTATATAAAACCATATGAAACTATATAAAACTATATAAAACTATACAAAACTAACAAAACTATATAAAACTATATAAAACTATATAAAACTATATAAAACTAGCAAAACTATATAAAACTCTATAAAACTATCTAAAGCTATATAAAACTATATAAAAATATATAGAACCATATAAAACTATGTCAAACTATATAAAGCTAATAAACCTATGTAAAACTATCAAATTCTATTAAAACTATATAGAACTATATGAAACTATATAAAACAATATAAAACCATATGAAACTATATAAAACTATATAAAACTATATGAAACTATATAAAACTATATAAAACTGTACAAAACTAACAAAACTATATAAAACTATATAAAACTATATAAAACTAATAAACCTATGTAAAACTATCAAATTCTATTAAAACTATATAAAACTATATGATACTATATAAAACTATATAAAACCATATGAAACTATATAAAACTATATAAAACTATATAAAACTATATAAAACTATACAAAACTAACAAAACTATATAAAACTATATAAACTATATAAAACTACCAAAACTATATGAAACTATATAAAACTATATAAAACTATATAAAACTATATAAAACTATATAAAACTATATAAAACTCTATAGAATTATATAAAACTATATAAAACTAACAAAACTATCTAAACCTATATAAAACTCTATAGAACTATATAAAACTATATAAAACTATATAAACCTATATAAAACTCTATAGAACTATATAAAACTATAAAAAACTATATAAAACTATATAAAACTAACGAAACTATATAAAACTATATAAAACTCTATAAAACTATATAAAGCTATATAAAACTATATAAAAATATATAGAACCATATAAAACTATGTCAAACTATATAAAGCTAATAAACATATGTAAAACTATCAAATTCTATTAAAACTATATAAAACAATATAAAACCATATGAAACTATATGAAACTATATAAAACTATATAAAACCATATGAAACTATATAAAACTATATAAAACTATATAAAACTATATAAAACTATATAAAACTATATAAAACCATATAAAACTACATAAAACTATATAAAACTATATAAAACTGTATAAAACTAACAAAACTATATAAAACTATATAAAACTATACAAAACTAACAAAACTATATAAAACTATATAAAACTATACAAAACTAACAAAACTATATAAAACTATATAAAACTAAGAAAACTGTATAAAACTATATAGTACTATATAAAAGTATATAACACTATATAAAACAATATAAAACTATATAAACCTATATAAAAGTCTACAGAACTATATAAAACTATATAAAACTATATAAAACTATATAAAACTATATAAAACTAACAAAACTATATAAAACTATATAAAACTCTATAAAACTATATAAAACTATATGAAACTATATAAAACTAACAAAACTATATAAAACTTTATAAAACCATATAAAATTATACAAAACTATATAAAACTATATAAAACTAAGAAACGAGAAGACGGGTGTAAAACTATATAGTACTATATAAAAGTATATAACACCATATAAAACTATATAAAACTAACGAAACTATATAAAACTATATAAAACTATATAAAACTAACAAAACTATATAAAACTATATAACACTATAAATAACTATATAAAACTAACAAAACTATGTAATCCTATATAAAACTCTATATCACTATATAAAACTATATAAAACTATACAAAACTATATAAACCTATATAAAACTCTATAGAACTATATAAAACTATATGAAACTATATATAACTATATAAAACTAACATAACTATATAAAACTATATAGAACTATATACAAGTATATAAAATTATATGAAAATATATAAAACTAACAAAACTATATAAAACTATATAAAACTAACAAAACTATATAAAACTATATAAAACTAACAAAACTATATAAAACTATATAAAACTATATAAACCTATATAAAAGTCTATAGAACTATATAAAACTATATAAAACTGTATAAAACTATATGAAACTGTACAAAACTAACAAAACTATATATAAAACTATATAAAACCATATAAAACTAAGAAAACTGTATAAAACTATATAGTACTATATAAAAGTATATAACACTATATAAAACTATATAAAACTATATAAAACAATATAAATCTGTATAAAACTGTATAAAACTAACGAAACGATATAAAACTATATAAAACTATATAAAACTATATAAAACTAACAAAACTATATAAAACTATATAAAACTATATAAAACTATATAAACCTATATAAAACTCTATAGAACTATATAAAACTATATAAAACTATATAAAACTATATACAACTATCAAAACTATATTAAACTATATAAAACTCTATAAAACTATATAAAACTATATAAAACTATATAACACTGTAAAATTCTATATAAAACTATATAAATCTATAATAAAGCTAATAAAACTACTAAATCTATATAAAACCAT
>NW_027475938.1:0-26160 GCF_051020985.1 Nomia melanderi | reverse complement strand
TTAGTTTTATATAGTTTTATATAGATTTATTAGTTTTATATAGTTTCATATAGTTCTATTAGTTTTATATAGTTTTATATGGTTTTATATAGTTTTATATAGTTTTATATAGTTTTATATAGTATTATATGGTTTTATATGGTTTTATATAGTTTTATATGTTATTATATAGTTTTATACAGTTTATTAGTTTTATATAGTTGTATAGAGTTTTATATAGGTTTATCTAGTTTTGTTAGTTTTATATAGTTTTATATAGTTTTATATAGTTTTATATAGTTCTATATTGTTTTATATAGTTTTATATAGTTTTGTTAGTTTTATATAGTTTTATATAGTTCTATAGAGTTTTCATATAAGTTTATATAGTTTTGTTAGTTTTATATAGTTTTATATAGTTGTATAGTGTTTTATATAGGTTTATATAGTTTTGTTAGTTTTATATAGTTTTATATAGTTTTATATAGTTCTAAATAGATTTATATAGTTTTGTTAGTTTTATTTAGTTTTATATAGTTTTATTCGTTTTATATAGTTTTATATAGTTTTATATAGATTTGTATACTTTTATATAGTTTTATGTAGTTTTACATAGTTTTATATAGTTTTGTTAGTTTTATATAGTTTTATATAGTTTTATATACTTTTATATAATTTTATGTCGTTTTACATAGTTTTATTTGGCCCTATGTAGTTCGACATAGTTTTATTAGTTTTATATAGTTTTATATAGTTTTATATAGTTTTAAATAGTTCTATAGAGTTTTACATAGGTTTATATAGTTTTGTTAGTTTTATATAGTTTTATAAAGTTTTATACATTTTTATATAGTTTTACATAGTTTTGTATAGTTTCATATAGTTTTATATAGTTTTATATAGTTTTATATAGTTTTTATATAGTTTTATACAGTTTAATATAGTTTTATTAGTTCTATATTGTTTTATATAGTTTTATATAGTTATATACAGTTCTATATAGTTTCATATAGCTTTATTAGTTTTATATAGTTTTATATAGTTTTATACTGTTTTAAATAGTTTTATATAGTTCTTTATAATTTTGCATAGTTTTACATTGTTTTATATAGTTTTATATAGTTTTATATAGTGCTATATAGTTTCATATAGTTTTATTAGTTTTATACAGCTTTATATAGTTTTATATAGTTTTATATAGTTTTATATAGTTTTATATAGTTTTATCGTTTTATAGTTTTATTAGTTTAATATAGTTATATATAGTTTCATATAGTTATATATAGTTTTATATCGTATTATATAGTTTCATTTAGTTTTATATAGTTTTATATAGATTTATTAGTTTTATATAGTTTCATATAGTTCTATTAGTTTTATATAGTTTTATATGGTTTTATATAGTTTTATATAGTTTTATATAGTTTTATATAGTATTATATGGTTTTATATGGTTTTATATAATTTTATATGTTATTATATAGTTTTATACAGTTTTATTAGTTTTATATAGTTGTATAGAGTTTTATATAGGTTTATCTAGTTTTGTTAGTTTTATATAGTTTTATATAGTTTTATATAGTTTTATATAGTTCTATATTGTTTTATATAGTTTTATATAGTTTTGTTAGTTTTATATAGTTTTATATAGTTCTATAGAGTTTTATATAAGTTTATATAGTTTTGTTAGTTTTATATAGTTTTATATAGTTGTATAGTGTTTTATATAGGTTTATATAGTTTTGTTAGTTTTATATAGTTTTATATAGTTTTATATAGTTCTAAATAGATTTATATAGTTTTGTTAGTTTTATTTAGTTTTATATAGTTTTATTCGTTTTATATAGTTTTATATAGTTTTATATAGATTTGTATACTTTTATATAGTTTTATGTAGTTTTACATAGTTTTATATAGTTTTGTTAGTTTTATATAGTTTTATATAGTTTTATATACTTTTATATAATTTTATGTCGTTTTACATAGTTTTATTTGGCCCTATGTAGTTCGACATAGTTTTATTAGTTTTATATAGTTTTATATAGTTTTATATAGTTTTAAATAGTTCTATAGAGTTTTACATAGGTTTATATAGTTTTGTTAGTTTTATATAGTTTTATAAAGTTTTATACATTTTTATATAGTTTTACATAGTTTTGTATAGTTTCATATAGTTTTATATAGTTTTATATAGTTTTATATAGTTTTATATAGTTTTATACAGTTTAATATAGTTTTATTAGTTCTATATTGTTTTATATAGTTTTATATAGTTATATACAGTTCTATATAGTTTCATATAGCTTTATTAGTTTTATATAGTTTTATATAGTTTTATACTGTTTTAAATAGTTTTATATAGTTCTTTATAATTTTGCATAGTTTTACATTGTTTTATATAGTTTTATATAGTTTTATATAGTGCTATATAGTTTCATATAGTTTTATTAGTTTTATACAGCTTTATATAGTTTTATATAGTTTTATATAGTTTTATATAGTTTTATATAGTTTTTATAGTTTTATTAGTTTAATATAGTTATATATAGTTTCATATAGTTATATATAGTTTTATATCGTATTATATAGTTTCATTTAGTTTTATATAGTTTTATATAGATTTATTAGTTTTATATAGTTTCATACAGTTATATTAGTTTTATATAGTTTTATATGGTTTTATATAGTTTTATATAGTTTTATATAGTTTTATATAGTATTATATGGTTTTATATAGTTTTATATGTTATTATATAGTTTTATACAGTTTTATTAGTTTTATATAGTTGTATAGAGTTTTATATAGGTTTATATAGTTTTGTTAGTTTTATATAGTTTTATATAGTTTTATATAGTTTTATATAGTTCTATATTGTTTTATATAGTTTTATATAGTTTTGTTAGTTTTATATAGTTTTATATAGTTTTATATACTTTTATATAATTTTATGTCGTTTTACATAGTTTTGTATAGTTTCATATAGTTTTATTTGGTTTTATATAGTTTTGTATAGTTTTGTTAGTTTTATATAGTTTTATATAGTTCTATAGAGTTTTATATAAGTTTATATAGTTTTGTTAGTTTTATATAGTTTTATATAGTTGTATAGTGTTTTATATAGGTTTATATAGTTTTGTTAGTTTTATATAGTTTTATATAGTTTTATATAGTTCTAAATAGATTTATATAGTTTTGTTAGTTTTATTTAGTTTTATATAGTTTTATTCGTTTTATATAGTTTTATATAGTTTTATATAGATTTGTATACTTTTATATAGTTTTATGTAGTTTTACATAGTTTTATATAGTTTGTTAGTTTTATATAGTTTTATATAGTTTTATATAGTTTTATATAGTTTTATATAGTTCTACATTGTTTTATATAGTTTTATATAGTTTTGTTAGTTTTATATAGTTTTATATAGTTCTATAGAGTTTTATATAAGTTTATATAGTTTTGTTAGTTTTATATAGTTTTATATAGTTGTATAGTGTTTTATATAGGTTTATATAGTTTTGTTAGTTTTATATAGTTTTATATAGTTTTATATAGTTCTAAATAGATTTATATAGTTTTGTTAGTTTTATTTAGTTTTATATAGTTTTATTCGTTTATATAGTTTTATATAGTTTTATATAGATTTGTATACTTTTATATAGTTTTATGTAGTTTTACATAGTTTTATATAGTTTTGTTAGTTTTATATAGTTTTATATAGTTTTATATAGTTTTATATAGTTTTATATAGTTCTACATTGTTTTATATAGTTTTATATAGTTTTGTTAGTTTATATAGTTTTATATAGTTTTATATACTTTTATATAATTTTATGTCGTTTTACATAGTTTTATTTGGCCCTATGTAGTTCGACATAGTTTTATTAGTTTTATATAGTTTTATATAGTTTTATATAGTTTTAAATAGTTCTATAGAGTTTTACATAGGTTTATATAGTTTTGTTAGTTTTATATAGTTTTATAAAGTTTTATACATTTTTATATAGTTTTACATAGTTTTGTATAGTTTCATATAGTTTTATATAGTTTTATATAGTTTTATATAGTTTTATATAGTTTTATACAGTTTAATATAGTTTTTATTAGTTCTATATTGTTTTATATAGTTTTATATAGTTATATATAGTTCTATATAGTTTCATATAGCTTTATTAGTTTTATATAGTTTTATATAGTTTTATACTGTTTTAAATAGTTTTATATAGTTCTTTATAATTTTGCATAGTTTTACATTGTTTTATATAGTTTTATATAGTTTTATATAGTGCTATATAGTTTCATATAGTTTTATTAGTTTTATACAGCTTTATATAGTTTTATATAGTTTTATATAGTTTTATATAGTTTTATATAGTTCTACATTGTTTTATATAGTTTTATATAGTTTTGTTAGTTTTATATAGTTTTATATAGTTTTATATACTTTTATATAATTTTATGTCGTTTTACATAGTTTTATTTGGCCCTATGTAGTTCGACATAGTTTTATTAGTTTTATATAGTTTTATATAGTTTTATATAGTTTAAATAGTTCTATAGAGTTTTACATAGGTTTATATAGTTTTGTTAGTTTTATATAGTTTTATATAGTTTTATAAAGTTTATACATTTTTATATAGTTTTACATAGTTTTGCTATAGTTTCATATAGTTTTATATAGTTTTATATAGTTTTATATAGTTTTATATAGTTTTATACAGTTTAATATAGTTTTATTAGTTCTATATTGTTTTATATAGTTTTATATAGTTATATATAGTTCTATATAGTTTCATATAGCTTTATTAGTTTTATATAGTTTTATATAGTTTTATACTGTTTTAATAGTTTTATATAGTTCTTTATAATTTTGCATAGTTTACATTGTTTAATATAGTTATATATAGTTTCATATAGTTATATATAGTTTTATATCGTATTATATAGTTTCATTTAGTTTTATATAGTTTTATATAGATTTATTAGTTTTATATAGTTTCATACAGTTATATTAGTTTTATATAGTTTTATATGGTTTTATATAGTTTTATATAGTTTTATATAGTTTTATATAGTATTATATGGTTTTATATAGTTTTATATGTTATTATATAGTTTTATACAGTTTTATTAGTTTTATATAGTTGTATAGAGTTTTATATAGGTTTATATAGTTTTGTTAGTTTTATATAGTTTTATATAGTTTTATATAGTTTTATATAGTTCTATATTGTTTTATAGAGTTTTATATAGTTTTGTCTAGTTTTATATAGTTTTATATAGTTTTATATACTTTTATATAATTTTATGTCGTTTTACATAGTTTTGTATAGTTTCATATAGTTTTATTTGGTTTTATATAGTTTTGTATAGTTTTGTTAGTTTTATATAGTTTTATATAGTTCTATAGAGTTTTATATAAGTTTATATAGTTTTGTTAGTTTTATATAGTTTTATATAGTTCTATAGAGTTTTACATAGTTTTATTAGCTTTATACAGATTTATATAGTTTTATATAGTTTTATATATTTTTATACAATTTTAATATAGTTTTATATAGTTTTACACAGTTTTGTATAGTTTCATGTAGTTTTATATACTTTTATATAATTTTATGTCGTTTTACATAGTTTTATTTGGCCCTATGTAGTTCGACATAGTTTTTATTAGTTTTATATAGTTTTATATAGTTTTATATAGTTTTATATAGTATTATATGGTTTTATATAGTTTTATATGTTATTATATAGTTTTATACAGTTTTATTAGTTTTATATAGTTGTATAGAGTTTTATATAGGTTTATATAGTTTTGTTAGTTTTATATAGTTTTATATAGTTTTATATAGTTTTATATAGTTCTATATTGTTTTATAGAGTTTTATATAGTTTTGTTAGTTTTATATAGTTTTATATAGTTTTATATACTTTTATATAATTTTATGTCGTTTTACATAGTTTTGTATAGTTTCATATAGTTTTATTTGGTTTATATAGTTTGTATAGTTTTGTTAGTTTTATATAGTTTTATATAGTTCTATAGAGTTTTATATAAGTTTATATAGTTTTGTTAGTTTTATATAGTTTATATAGTTCTATAGAGTTTTACATAGTTTTATTAGCTTTATACAGATTATATAGTTTTATATAGTTTTATATATTTTTATACAATTTTAATATAGTTTTATATAGTTTTACACAGTTTTGTATAGTTTCATGTAGTTTTATATACTTTTATATAATTTTATGTCGTTTTACATAGTTTTATTTGGCCCTATGTAGTTCGACATAGTTTTATTAGTTTTATATAGTTTTATATAGTTTTATATAGTTTTAAATAGTTCTATAGAGTTTTACATAGGTTTATATAGTTTTGTTAGTTTTATATAGTTTTATAAAGTTTTATACATTTTTATATAGTTTTACATAGTTTTGTATAGTTTCATATAGTTTTATATAGTTTTATATAGTTTTATATAGTTTTATATAGTTTTATACAGTTTAATATAGTTTTATTAGTTCTATATTGTTTTATATAGTTTTATATAGTTATATATAGTTCTATATAGTTTCATATAGCTTTATTAGTTTTATATAGTTTTATATAGTTTTATACTGTTTTAAATAGTTTTATATAGTTCTTTATAATTTTGCATAGTTTTACATTGTTTTATATAGTTTTATATAGTTTTATATAGTGCTATATAGTTTCATATAGTTTTATTAGTTTTATATAGCTTTATATAGTTTCATATAGTTCTATTAGTTTTATATAGTTTTATATGGTTTTATATAGTTTTATATAGTTTTATATAGTTTTATATAGTATTATATGGTTTTATATGGTTTTATATAGTTTTATATGTTATTATATAGTTTTATACAGTTTTATTAGTTTTATATAGTTGTATAGAGTTTTATATAGGTTTATCTAGTTTTGTTAGTTTTATATAGTTTTATATAGTTTTATATAGTTTTATATAGTTCTATATTGTTTTATATAGTTTTATATAGTTTTGTTAGTTTTATATAGTTTTATATAGTTTTTATATACTTTTATATAATTTTATGTCGTTTTACATAGTTTTGTATAGTTTCATATAGTTTTAGTTGGTTTTATATAGTTTTGTATAGTTTTGTTAGTTTTATATAGTTTTATATAGTTTTATTCGTTTTATATAGTTTTATATAGTTTTATATAGATTTGTATACTTTTATATAGTTTTATGTAGTTTTACATAGTTTTATATAGTTTTGTTAGTTTTATATAGTTTTATATAGTTTTATATAGTTTTATATAGTTTTATATAGTTCTACATTTTTTATATAGTTTTATATAGTTTTGTTAGTTTTATATAGTTTTATATAGTTTTATATACTTTTATATAATTTTATGTCGTTTTACATAGTTTTATTTGGCCCTATGTAGTTCGACATAGTTTTATTAGTTTTATATAGTTTTATATAGTTTTATATAGTTTTAAATAGTTCTATAGAGTTTTACATAGGTTTATATAGTTTTGTTAGTTTTATATAGTTTTATAAAGTTTTATACATTTTTATATAGTTTTACATAGTTTTGTATAGTTTCATATAGTTTTATATAGTTTTATATAGTTTTATATAGTTTTATATAGTTTTGTACAGTTTAATATAGTTTTATTAGTTCTATATTGTTTTATATAGTTTTATATAGTTATATATAGTTCTATATAGTTTCATATAGCTTTATTAGTTTTATATAGTTTTATATAGTTTTATACTGTTTTAAATAGTTTTATATAGTTCTTTATAATTTTGCATAGTTTTACATTGTTTTATATAGTTTTATATAGTTTTATATAGTGCTATATAGTTTCATATAGTTTTATTAGTTTTATATAGCTTTATATAGTTTTATATAGTTTTATATAGTTTTATATAGTTTTATATAGTTTTATAGTTTTATTAGTTTAATATAGTTATATATAGTTTCATATAGTTATATATAGTTTTATATCGTATTATATAGTTTCATTTAGTTTTATATAGTTTTATATAGATTTATTAGTTTTATATAGTTTCATATAGTTCTATTAGTTTTATATAGTTTTATATGGTTTTATATAGTTTTATATAGTTTTATATAGTTTTATATAGTATTATATGGTTTTATATAGTTTTATATGTTATTATATAGTTTTATACAGTTTTATTAGTTTTATATAGTTGTATAGAGTTTTATATAGGTTTATATAGTTTTGTTAGTTTTATATAGTTTTATATAGTTTTATATAGTTTTATATAGTTCTATATTGTTTTATATAGTTTTATATAGTTTTGTTAGTTTTATATAGTTTTATATAGTTTTATATACTTTTATATAATTTTATGTCGTGTTACATAGTTTTGTATAGCTTCATATAGTTTTATTTGGTTTTATATAGTTTTGTATAGTTTTGTTAGTTTTATATAGTTTTATATAGTTCTATAGAGTTTTATATAAGTTTATATAGTTTTGTTAGTTTTATATAGTTTTATATAGTTCTATAGAGTTTTATATAGGTTTATATAGTTTTGTTAGTTTTATATCGTTTTATATAGTTTTATATAGTTTTATATGGTTTTATATAGTTTTATATAGTTGTATATAGTATTATATGGTTTTATATAGTTTTATATGTCATTATATAGTTTTATATAGATTTATATAGTTGTATATAGTATTATATGGTTTTATATAGTTTTATATGTTATTATATAGTTTTATACAGTTTTATTAGTTTTATTAGTTTTATATTGTTTTATATAGTTTTATATAGTTGTATATAGTTCTATATAGTTTCATATTGCTTTATTAGTTTTATATAGTTTTATATAGTTTTATACTGTTTTATTAGTATTATATAGTGTATATAGTTCTACACAGTTTCATATAGTTTTATTAGGTTTATATAGTTTTATACAGTTTTAAATAGTTTTATATAGTTCTTTATAATTTTGCATAGTTTTATATTGTTTTATATAGTTTTATATAGTTTTATATAGTGCTATATAGTTTCATATAGTTTTATATAGTTTCATATAGATTTATATAGTATTATATAGTTTTATATAGTTTTACATAGTTTTATTAGTTTTGCATAGTTTTAAATACTTTTATTAGTTTTATATAGTTCTATATTGTTTTATATAGGTGTATATAGTTTTATATAGTTTTATTAGTTTTATTAGTTTTATATAGTTTTATATAGTTTCATATAGTTATATATGGTTTTATATAGTATTATATAGTTTTATATAGTATTATTAGTTTTATATAGTTCTATATAGTTTTACATAGGTGTATATGGTTTCATATAGTTTTATATAGTTTTATATAGCTTCATATAGCTTTATATAGTTTTATATAGTTTTATTAGTTTTAATAGTTTTATATAGTTATATATAGTTTCATATAGTTATATATAGTTTTATGGAGTATTATATAGTTTTATATAGTTTTATATAGTTTTATATAGTTTTATATAGTTTTAAATAGTTTTATATAGTTTTATATAGTTTTATTAGTTTTATATAGTTTTATATCGTTTTATATAGTTTTATATAGTTTTTTATAGTTTTACATAGTTTTATATAGTTTTATATAGTTTTATTAGTTTTATATTGTTTTATAAAGTTTTATATAGTTTTATATAGTTTTATACAGTTTTATATAGTTTTACATAGTTTTATATAGTTTTATTAGTTTTATATAGTTTTACATAGTTTTGTATAGTTTTATATAGTTTTATATAGTTTTGTATAGTTTTGTATAGTTTTAGATAGTTTTATATAGTTCTCTATAGTTTGTTAGCTTTATATCGTTTTATATAGTTTAATATAGTTTTATATAGTTTTATATAGTTTTATATAGTTTTATAGAGTTTTATATAGTTTTATAGTTTTATTAATTTTATATAGTTTTATATGGTTTTATATAGTTCTATAGAGTTTTATATAGGTTTATATAGTATTGTTAGTTTTATTTAGTTTTATATAGTTTTATATAGTTTTATATAGTTTTACATAGTTTTATATAGTTTTGTATAGTTTCATATAGTTTTGTACCTTTTACATAGTTATATATAGTTCTATAGAGTTTTATATAGGTTTATTTAGTTCTGTTTGTTTTATATAGTTTTATATTGTTTTATACAGTATTATATAGTTTTACATAGTTTTATTAGCTTTATATAGTTTTATATAGTTTTATATAGTTTTATATAGTTTTATATAGTTTTATATAGTTTTATATAGTTTTGTTAGTTTTATAAAGTTTTATATAGTTTTACATAGTACTATATAGTTTTATATAGTTTTATTAGTTTTATATAGTTTTATATGGTTTTATATAGTTTTATATAGTTGTATATAGTATTATATGGTTTTATATAGTTTTAATAGTTTTATATAGTTTTATATAGTTTCATATAGTTCTTTATAGTTTTATATAGTTTTATATAGTTTCATATAGTTCTTTATTGTTTTATATAGTTTTATATAGTTTTATATAGTTTTATATAGTTTTATTAGTTTTAAATAGTATTATATACTTTTAAATAGTTTTATAAAGTTTTATTAGTTGTATACAGCTTTATATAGGATTATATAGTATTATATAGTTTTATACAGTTTTATTAGTTTCATATAGTTCTTTATAGTTTTATATAGTTTTATATAGTTTTATATAGTTTTATATAGTTTTATATAGTTCTATATGGTATTATGTAGTTTTATACTGTTTTTATAGTATTATATAGTTGTATATAGTTCTATATAGTTTCATTTAGTTTTATTAGTTTTATATAGTTTTATATAGCTTTATAAAGTTTTATATAGTTTTATATAGCTTTATAAGTTTTATATAGTTTTATATGGTATTATGTAGTTTTATACTGTTTTTATAGTATTATATATTTGTATATAGTTTCATATAGTTTTATATAGTTTTATATAGTTTAATATAGTTTTATTAGTTTTATATAGTTTTATATAGTTTTATATAGTTTTATATAGTTTATATAGTTTTATATAGTTTTATTAGTTTTATATTGTTTTATATAGTTTTATATAGTTTTATATAGTTTTATATAGTTTTATATAGTTCTTTATAGTTTTATATAGTTTTATATAGTTTTATATAGTTTTATATAGTTTTATATAGTTTTATATAGTTTTATATAGTTTCATATAGTTCTTTATAGTTTTATATAGTTTTATATAGTTTTATATAGTTTCATATAGTTCTTTATTGTTTTATATAGTTTTATATAGTTTTATTAGTTTTAAATAGTATTATATACTTTTATATAGTTTTATAAAGTTTTATTAGTTGTATACAGCTTTATATAGGATTATATAGTATTATATAGTTTTATACAGTTTTATTAGTTTTATATAGTTCTTTATAGTTTTATATAGTTTTATATAGTTTTATATAGTTTTATATAGTTTTATATAGTTTAAATGGTATTATGTAGTTTTATACTGTTTTTATAGTATCATATAGTTGTATATAGTTCTATATAGTTTCATTTAGTTTTATTAGTTTTATATAGTTTTATATCGCTTTATAAAGTTTTATATAGTTTTATATGGTATTATGTAGTTTTATACTGTTTTTATAGTATTATATATTTGTATATAGTTTCATATAGTTATATATAGTTTTATATAGTTTAATATAGTTTTATTAGTTTTTTATAGTTTTATATAGTTTTATATAGTTTTATATAGTTTTATATAGTTTATATAGTTTTATATAGTTTTATTAGTTTTATATTGTTTTATATAGTTTTATATAGTTTTATATAGTTTTATATAGTTTTATATAGTTCTTTATAGTTTTATATAGTTTTATATAGTTTTATATAGTTTTATATAGTTTTATATAGTTTTATTAGTTTTAAATAGTTTTATATAGTTTTATATAGTTTTATATAGTTTTATATAGTTTTATATAGTTTTATATAGTTTTTTATAGTTTTATATGGTATTATGTAGTTTTATACTGTTTTTATAGTATTATATAGTTGTATATAGTTCTACCTGGTTTCATATAGTTTTATTAGTTTTATATAGTTTTATATAGTTTTATATAGTTTTATATAGTTTTATATAGTACTTTATAGTTTTATATAGTTTAAATAGTTTTTTATAGTTTTATTAGTTTTAAATAGTTTTATATACTTTTATATTGTTTTATAAAGTTTCACTAGTTTTATATAGCTTTATATAGGATTATATAGTATTATATAGTTTTATACAGTTTTATATGGTATTATGTAGTTTTTTACTGTTTTTATAGTATTATATAGTTGTATATAGTTCTACATGGTTTCATATAGTTTTGTTAGTTTTATATAGTTTTATATAGTTTTATATAGTTTTATATAGTTTTATATAGTTTTATATAGTTCTTTATAGTTTTATATAGTTTTATATGGTTTTATATAGTTTTATATAGTTTTATATAGTTTTATATAGTTTTATATAGTTCTTTATAGTTTTATATAGTTCTGTATAGTTTTATATAGTTTTATATAGTTTTATATAGTTTTATATAGTTTTATATAGTTTTATATAGTATTATATAGTTGCATTTAGTTTTATATAGTTTCATATAGTTTCATTTAGTTTTATATTGTTTTATATAGTTTTACATAGTTTTATATAGTTTTCTATAGTTTTATATAGTTTTCTTGAGTTTTATATAGTTTTATATAGTTTTATATAGTTTTATTCGTTTTATATAGTTTTTATATCTTTCTATATAGTTTTATATATTTTTATATAGTTTTATATAGTTTCATATAGTTCTTTATAGTTTTATATAGTTTTATATACTTTTATATAGTTTTATATAGTTTTATTACTTTAAATAGTATTATATACTTTTATATAGTTTTATAAAGTTTTATTAGTTGTATACAGCTTTATATAGGATTATATAGTATTATATAGTTTTATACAGTTTTATTAGTTTTATATAGTTGTATATAGTTTTATATAGTTTTATATAGTTTTATATAGTTTTATATAGTTTTATATAGTTTTATATAGTTTCATATAGTTCTTTATTGTTTTATATAGTTTTATATAGTTTTATATTGTTTTATATAGTTTTATATAGTTTTATATAGTTTTATATAGTTTTATATTGTTTCATATAGTTTTATATAGTATTATATAGTTTCATTTAGTTTTATATAGTTTTATATGGTTTTATTAGTTTTATATAGTTTTATATAGTTTTATATAGTTTTATATAGTTTATATAGTTTAGTTTTACAGCTTTATATAGCTTTACATGGTTTTATATAGTTCTTTATAGTTTTATATAGTTTTATATAGTTTTTATATAGTATAATATAGTTTTATATAGTTTTATTAGTTTAAAATAGTTTTACATAGTTTTAGATAGTTTTATATAGTTATATATAGTTTTATATAGTTCTTTATAGTTTTATATTTTAACAGTTTTAATAGTTTTATATAGTTTTATATAGTTTCATATAGTTTTATATAGTTTTCTATAGTTTTATATAGTTTTATATAGTTTTATATAGTTTTATATAGTTTTATTAGTTTTATATAGTTTTATATAGTTTTATATAGTTTTATATAGTTTTATATAGTTTTATATGGTATTATGTAGTTTTATACTGTTTTTATAGTATTATATAGTTGTATATAGTTCTACATAGTTTTATATAGTTTTATATAGTTTTATATAGTTTTATATAGTTTTATTAATTTTAAATAGTTTTATATAGTTTTATATAGTTTTATATAGATTTATATAGTTTTATATAGCTTTATATGGTATTATGTAGTTTTATACTGTTTTTATAGTATTATATAGTTGTATATAGTTCTACAGGTTTAATATAGTTTTATTAGTTTTATATAGTTTTATATAGTTTTATATAGTTTTATATAGTTTATATAGTTTTATATGGTTTCATTTAGTTTTATATAGTTTTATATAGTTTTATTACTTTTATATAGTTTTATATAGGTTTATATAGTTTTGTATAGTTTTATATAGTTTTATTAGTTTTATATAGTTCTATATAGTTTTATATAGGTGTATGTAGTTTCATATAGTTTTATATAGTTTTATATAGTTTTATATAGTTTTATATAGTTTTATATAGTTTCATATAGTTTTATTAGTTTTAAATAGTTTTATATAGTTTTATATAGTTTTATATAGATTTATATAGTTTTATATAGTTTTATATGGTATTATGTAGTTTTATACTGTTTTTATAGTATTATATAGTTGTATATAGTTCTACATGGTTTCATATAGTTTTATTAGTTTTATATAGTTTTATATAGTTTTATATAGTTTTATATAGTTTTATATAGTTTTATATAGTTTTATATAGTTTTATATAGTTTTATATAGTTTTATATAGTTTTATATAGTTCTTTATAGTTTTATATAGTTTTATATAGTTTTATATAGTTTTATGTAGTTTTATATAGTTCTTTATAGTTTTATATAGTTTTATATAGTTTTATATAGTTTTATATAGTTTTATTAGTTTTAAATAGTTTTATATAGTTTTATAAAGTTTTATTAGTTTTATATAGTTTCATATAGTTTTATACAGTATTATATAGTTTTATATAGTTTTATATAGTTTTATATAGTTTTATTAGTTTTAAATAGTTTTATATAGTTTTATATAGTTTTATATAGTTTTATATAGTTTTATATAGTTTTGTATAGTTTTATATAGTTCTTTATAGTTTTATATAGTTTTATATAGTTTTATATAGTTTTATATAGCTTTATATAGTTTTATTAGTTTTAAATAGTTTTATATAGTTTTGTATAGTTTTATATAGTTTTATATAGATTTATATAGTTTTATATAGTTTTATATAGTTTTATTAGTTTTAAATAGTTTTATATAGTTTTATATAGTTTTATATAGTTTTATATAGATTTATATAGTTTTAAATAGCTTTATATGGTATTATGTAGTTTTATACTGTTTTTATAGTATTATATAGTTGTATATAGTTCTACATGGTTTCATATAGTTTTATTAGTGTTAAATAGTTTTATATAGTTTTGTATATTTTTATATAGTTTTATATAGTTTTATATAGTTCTTTATAGTTTTATATAGTTTTATATAGTTTTATTAGTTTTATATAGTTCTATATAGTTTTATATAGGTGTATGTAGTTTCATATAGTTTTATATAGTTTTATATAGTTTTATATAGTTTTGTATAGTTTTATATAGTTCTTTATAGTTTTATATAGTTTTATATAGTTTTATATAGCTTTATATAGTTTTATATAGTTTCATATAGTTTTATATAGTTTTATATAATTTTATATAGTTTTAAATAGGTTTATATAGTTTTATATAGTTTTATATAGTTTTATATAGTTCTTTATAGTTTTATATAGTTTTATATAGTTTTATATACTTTTATATAGTTTTATAAAGTTTTATATAGTTTTATATAGGTTTATATAGTTTTGTATAGTTTTATATAGTTTTATTAGTTTTATATAGTTCTATATAGTTTTATATAGGTGTATGTAGTTTCATATAGTTTTATATAGTTTTATATAGTTTTATATAGTTTTATATAGTTTTATATAGTTTCATATAGTTTTATTAGTTTTAAATAGTTTTATATAGTTTTATATAGTTTTATATAGATTTATATAGTTTTATATAGTTTTATATGGCATTATGTAGTTTTATACTGTTTTTATAGTATTATATAGTTGTATATAGTTCTACATGGTTTCATATAGTTTTATTAGTTTTATATAGTTTTATATAGTTTTATATAGTTTTATATAGTTTTATATAGTTTTATATAGTTTTATATAGTTTTATATAGATTTATATAGTTTTATTAGTTTTATATAGTTCTATATAGTTTTATATAGGTGTATGTAGTTTCATATAGTTTTATATAGTTTTATATAGTTTTATATAGTTTTGTATAGTTTTATATAGTTCTTTATAGTTTTATATAGTTTTATATAGTTTTATATAGCTTTATATAGTTTTATTAGTTTTAAATAGTTTTATATAGTTTTGTATAGTTTTATATAGTTTTATATAGATTTATATAGTTTTATATAGTTTTATATGGTATTATGTAGTTTTATACTGTTTTTATAGTATTATATAGTTGTATATAGTTCTACATGGTTTCATATAGTTTTATTAGTTTTATATAGTTTTATAAAGTTTTATATAGTTTTATATAGTTTTATATAGTTTTATATAGTTTTATATAGTTTTATATAGTTCTTTATAGTTTTATATAGTTTTATATACTTTTATATAGTTTTATATAGTTTTATTAGTTTTAAATAGTTTTATATAGTTTTATAAAGTTTTATTAGTTTTATATAGTTTCATATAGTTTTATACAGTATTATATAGTTTTATATAGTTTTATATAGTTTCATTAGTTTTATATAGTTTTATATAGTTTTATATAGTATTATATAGTTTCATTTAGTTTTATATAGTTTTATGTAGTTTTATTAGTTTTATATAGTTTTATATAGTTTTATATAGTTTTATATAGTTTTATATAGTTTTATATAGTTCTTTATAGTTTTATATAGTTTTATATAGTTTTATATAGTTTTATTAGTTTTAAATAGTTTTATATAGTTTTATATAGTTTTATATAGTTTTATATAGATTTATATAGATTTATATAGTTTTATATAGCTTTATATGGTATTATGTAGTTTTATACTGTTTTTATAGTATTATATAGTTGTATATAGTTCTACATGGTTTCATATAGTTTTATTAGTTTTAAATAGTTTTATATAGTTTTATATATTTTTATATAGTTTTATATAGTTTTATATAGTTCTTTATAGTTTTATATAGTTTTATATAGTTTTATTAGTTTTATATAGTTCTATATAGTTTTATATAGGTGTATGTAGTTTCATATAGTTTTATATAGTTTTATATAGTTTTATATAGTTTTGTATAGTTTTATATAGTTCTTTATAGTTTTATATAGTTTTATATAGTTTTATATAGTTTTATATAGCTTTATATAGTTTTATTAGTTTTAAATAGTTTTATATAGTTTTGTATAGTTTTAAATAGTTTTATATAGTTTTATATAGTTTTATATAGTTTATATAGTTTTATATAGTTTTATATAGTTTTATATAGTTTTATATAGTTCTATATAGTTTCATATAGTTTTATTAGTTTTATATAGTTTCATGTAGTTTTATATAGTTTTCTATAGTTTTATATAGTTTTCTATAATTTTACATAGTTTTATATAGTTTTATATAGTTGTATATAGTTCTACATAGTTTCATATAGTTTTATTAGTTTTATATAGTTTTATATAGTTTCATATAGTTTTATACGGTATTATATAATTTTATATAGTTTTATAAAGTTTTATTAGTTTTATATAGTTTTATATAGTTTTATAAAGTTTTATTAGTTTTATATAGTTTTATATAGTTTTATATAGTATTATATAGTATTATATAGTATTATATAGTTTTATATAGTTCAATATAGTTTCATATACTTTTATTAGTTTTATATAGTTTTATACAGTTTTATATAGTTTTATATAGTTTTATATAGTTTTATATAGTTTTATTAGTTTTAAATAGTTTTATATAGTTTTATATAGTTTTATATAGTTTTATATGGTATTATGTAGTTTTATAATGTTTTTATAGTATTATATAGTTGTATATAGTTCTACATGGTTTCATATAGTTTTATTATTTTTATATAGTTTTATATAGTTTTATATAGTTTTATATAGTTTTATATAGTTTTATATAGTTTTATATAGTTTTATATAGTTTTATATAGTTTTATATAGTTTTATATAGTTTTATATAGTTTTATATAGTTTTATATGGTTTTATATAGTATTATATAGTATTATATAGTTTTATATAGTTCTATATAGTTTCATATAGTTTTATTAGTTTTATACAGTTTTATATAGGATTGTATAGTTTTATATTGTTTTATATAGTTTTATAATGTTTTATTAGTTTTATATTGTTTTATATAGTTTTATATAGTTTTATATGGTTTTATTAGTTTTATATAGTTTTATACAGTTTTATATAGTTTTATATAGTTTTATATAGTTTTATATAGTTTTATTAGTTTTAAATAGTTTTATATAGTTTTATATAGTTTTATATAGTTTTATATGGTATTATGTAGTTTTATAATGTTTTTATAGTATTATATAGTTGTATATAGTTCTACATGGTTTCATATAGTTTTATTATTTTTATATAGTTTTATATAGTTTTATATAGTTTTATATAGTTTTATATAGTTTTATAGTTTTATATAGTTCTATATAGTTTCATATAGTTTTAATAGTTTTATATCGTTTTATATAGTTTAATGTAGTTTTATGTACTATTATATAGTATTATATAGTTTTATATAATTTTATATACTTTTATATAGTTTTATATAGTTTTATATAGTTTTATATAGTTTATATAGTTTTATATAGTTTTATATAGTTTTATATAGTTTTATAAAGTTTTATTAGTTTTATATAGTTTCATATAGTTTTATACGGTATTATATAGTTTTATATAGTTTTATACAGTTTTATTAGCTTTAAATAGTTGTATATAGTTTTATATAGTTTTATAAAGTTTTATTAGTTTTAAATAGTTGTATATAGTTTTATATAGTTTATATAGTTCTTTATAGTTTTATATAGTTTTATATAGTTTTATATACTTTTATATAGTTTTATATAGTTTTATATAGTTTTATATAGTTTTATATAGTATTATATAGTTTTATATAGTTTTATTAGTTTTATATAATTCTATATTGTTTTATATAGGTGTATATAGTTTTATATAGTTTTATTAATTTTATTAGTTTTATATAGTTTTATATAGTTTCATATAGTTTTATATAGTTTTATATAGTTTCATATAGTTTTATATAGTTTTATGTACTATTATATAGTATTATATAGTTTTATATAATTTTATATACTTTTATATAGTTTTACATAGTTTTATATAGTTTTATATAGTTTATATAGTTTTATATAGTTTTATATAGTTTTATATAGTTTTATAAAGTTTTATTAGTTTTATATAGTTTCATATAGATTTATACGGTATTATATAGGTTTATATCGTTTTATATAGTTTTATATAGTTTCATTAGTTTTATATAGTTTTATATATCTTTATATAGTTTCATATAGTTTTATATAGTTTTATATAGTTTCATATAGTTTTATATAGTTTTATGTACCATTATATAGTTTTATATAGTTTTATATAGTTCTTTATAGTTTTATATAGTTTTATATAGTTTTATATACTTTTATATAGTTTTATATAGTTTTATATAGTTTTATATAGTTTTATATGGTTTTATATAGTTTTATATAGTTGTATATAGTTCTACATAGTTTCATATAGTTTTCTTACTTTTATATAGTTTTATATAGTTTTATATAGTATTATATAGGTGTATATAGTTTTATATAGTTTTATTGATTTTATTAGTTTTATATAGTTTTATTAGTTTTATATAGTTCTATATAGATTTATATAGGTGTATGTAGTTTCATATAGTTTTATATAGTTTTATATAGTTTTATATAGTTCTTTATAGTTTTATATAGTTTTATATAGTTTTATATAGTTTTATATAGTTTTATATAGTTTTATTAGTTTTAAATAGTTTTATATAGTTTTGTATAGTTTTATATAGTTTTATATAGTTTTATATAGTTTCATTAGTTTTAAATAGTTTTATATACTTTTATATAGTTCTATAGAGTTTTATATAGTTTTATAAAGATTTATATAGTTTTATATAGTTTTATATGGTATCATGTAGTTTTATACTATTTTTCTAGTATTATATAGTTGTATATAGTTCTACATGGTTTCATATAGTTTTAATAGTTTTATATAGTTTTATATAGTTTTATATAGTTTAATATAGTTTTATATTGTTTAATATATTTTTATATAGTATTATATAGTTTTATATAGTTTTATATAGTTTTATATGGTTTTATTAGTTTTATATAGTTTTATACCGTTTTATATAGTTTTTTATAGTTTTATATAGTTTTATATAGTTTTATATAGTTCTTTATAGTTTTATATAGTTTTATATAGTTTTATATAGTTTTATATAGTTTTATTAGTTTTATATAGTTTTATATAGTTTTATATAGTTTTATATAGTTTTATATAGTTTTATATGGTATTATGTAGTTTTATACTGTTTTTATAGTATTATATAGTTGTATATAGTTCTACATAGTTTTATATAGTTGTATATAGTTCTACATGGTTTCATATAGTTTTATTAGTTATATATAGTTTTATATAGTTTTATATAGTTTTATATAGTTTTACATAGTTTTATATGGTTTCATTTAGTTTTATATAGTTTTATATAGTTTTATTACTTTTATATAGTTTTATATAGGTTTATATAGTTTTGTATAGTTTTATATAGTTTTATTAGTTTTATATAGTTCTATATAGTTTTATATAGGTGTATGTAGTTTCATATAGTTTTATATAGTTTTATATAGTTTTATATAGTTTTATATAGTTTTATATATTTTCATATAGTTTTATTAGTTTTAAATAGTTTTATATAGTTTTATATAGTTTTATATAGATTTATATAGTTTTATATAGTTTTATATGGCATAATGTAGTTTTATACTGTTTTTATAGTATTATATAGTTGTATATAGTTCTACATGGTTTCATATAGTTTTATTAGTTTTATATAGTTTTATATAGTTTTATATAGTTTTATATAGTTTTATATAGTTTTATATAGATTTATATAGTTTTATTAGTTTTATATAGTTCTATATAGTTTTATATAGGTGTATGTAGTTTCATATAGTTTTATATAGTTTTATATAGTTTTATATAGTTTTGTATAGTTTTATATAGTTCTTTATAGTTTTATATAGTTTTATATAGTTTTATATAGCTTTATATAGTTTTATTAGTTTTAAATAGTTTTATATAGTTTTGTATAGTTTTATATAGTTTTATATAGATTTATATAGTTTTATATAGTTTTATATGGTATTATGTAGTTTTATACTGTTTTTATAGTATTATATAGTTGTATATAGTTCTACATGGTTTCATATAGTTTTATTAGTTTTATATAGTTTTATATAGTTTTATATAGTTTTATATAGTTTTATATAGTTTTATATAGTTTTATATAGTTTTATATAGTTCTTTATAGTTTTATATAGTTTTATTTAGTTTTATATAGTTTTATATAGTTTTATATAGTTTTATATAGTTTTATATAGTTTTATATAGTTTTATATAGTTTCATATAGTTTTATACGGTATTATATAGTTTTATATAGTTTTATAAAGTTTTATTAGCTTTAAATAGTTGTATATAGTTTTATATAGTTTTATAAAGTTTTATTAGTTTTAAATAGTTGTATATAGTTCTATATAGTTTTATATAGTTCTTTATAGTTTTATATAGTTTTATATAGTTTTATATAGTTTTATATAGTTTTATTAGTTTTATATAGTTTTATATAGTTTTATATAGTTTTATATAGTTTTATATAGTTTTATATGGTATTATGTAGTTTTATACTGTTTTTATAGTATTATATAGTTGTATATAGTTCTACATAGTTTTATATAGTTGTATATAGTTCTACATGGTTTCATATAGTTTTATTAGTTATATATAGTTTTATATAGTTTTATATAGTTTTATATAGTTTTATATAGTTTTATATGGTTTCATTTAGTTTTATATAGTTTTATATAGTTTTATTACTTTTATATAGTTTTATATAGGTTTATATAGTTTTGTATAGTTTTATATAGTTTTATTAGTTTTATATAGTTCTATATAGTTTTATATAGGTGTATGTAGTTTCATATAGTTTTATATAGTTTTATATAGTTTTATATAGTTTTATATAGTTTTATATATTTTCATATAGTTTTATTAGTTTTAAATAGTTTTATATAGTTTTATATAGTTTTATATAGATTTATATAGTTTTATATAGTTTTATATGGCATAATGTAGTTTTATACTGTTTTTATAGTATTATATAGTTGTATATAGTTCTACATGGTTTCATATAGTTTTATTAGTTTTATATAGTTTTTATATAGTTTTATATAGTTTTATATAGTTTTATATAGTTTTATATAGATTTATATAGTTTTATTAGTTTTATATAGTTCTATATAGTTTTATATAGGTGTATGTAGTTTCATATAGTTTTATATAGTTTTATATAGTTTTATATAGTTTTGTATAGTTTTATATAGTTCTTTATAGTTTTATATAGTTTTATATAGTTTTATATAGCTTTATATAGTTTTATTAGTTTTAAATAGTTTTATATAGTTTTGTATAGTTTTATATAGTTTTATATAGATTTATATAGTTTTATATAGTTTTATATGGTATTATGTAGTTTTATACTGTTTTTATAGTATTATATAGTTGTATATAGTTCTACATGGTTTCATATAGTTTTATTAGTTTTATATAGTTTTATATAGTTTTATATAGTTTTATATAGTTTTATATAGTTTTATATAGTTTTATATAGTTTTATATAGTTCTTTATAGTTTTATATAGTTTTATTTAGTTTTATATAGTTTTATATAGTTTTATATAGTTTTATATAGTTTTATATAGTTTTATATAGTTTTATATAGTTTTATATAGTTTTATATAGTTTTATTAGTTTTAAATAGTTTTACATAGTTTTATATAGTTTTATATAGTTTTAAATAGTTTCATATAGTTTTATTAGTTTTAAATAGTTTTATAGAGTTTTATATAATTTTATATAGTTTTATATAGTTCTTTATAGTTTTATATAGTTTTATATAGTTTTTATATAGTTTTATATAGTTCTTTATAGTTTTATAAAGTTTTATTAGTTTTATATAGTTTCATATAGTTTTATACGGTATTATATAGTTTTATATAGTTTTATAAAGTTTTATTAGCTTTAAATAGTTGTATATAGTTTTATATAGTTTTATAAAGTTTTATTAGTTTTAAATAGTTGTATATAGTTCTATATAGTTTTATATAGTTCTTTATAGTTTTATATAGTTTTATATAGTTTTATATAGTTTTATATAATTTTATAAAGTTTTATATAGTTTTATATAGTTTTATATAGTTTTATATAGTTTTATATAGTTTTATATAGTTTTAAATAGTTTTATATAGTTTTATATAGTTTTATATACTTTTATATAGTTTTATAAAGTTTTATATAGTTTTATATAGTTTTATATAGTTTTATATAGTTTTATATAGTTTTATATAGTTTTATATAGTTTTATATAATTTTATATAGTTTTAAATAGTTTTATATAGTTTTATATAGTTTTATATAGTTTATATAGTTTTATATAGTTTTATATAGTTTTATATAGTTTTATATAGTTCTATATAGTTTCATATAGTTTTATTAGTTTTATATAGTTTCATGTAGTTTTATATAGTTTTCTATAGTTTTATATAGTTTTCTATAATTTTACATAGTTTTATATAGTTTTATATAGTTGTATATAGTTCTACATAGTTTCATATAGTTTTATTAGTTTTATATAGTTTTATATAGTTTCATATAGTTTTATACGGTATTATATAATTTTATATAGTTTTATAAAGTTTTATTAGTTTTATATAGTTTTATATAGTTTTATAAAGTTTTATTAGTTTTATATAGTTTTATATAGTTTCATATAGTATTATATAGTATTATATAGTATTATATAGTTTTATATAGTTTTATATGGTTTTATATAGTATTATATAGTATTATATAGTTTTATATAGTTCTATATAGTTTCATATAGTTTTATTAGTTTTATACAGTTTTATATAGGATTATATAGTTTTATATTGTTTTATATAGTTTTATAATGTTTTATTAGTTTTATATAGTTTCATATAGTTTTATATAGTTTTCTATAGTTTTATATAGTTTTCTATAGTTTTATATAGTTTTATATAGTTTTATATAGTTGTATATAGTTCTACATAGTTTCATATAGTTTTATTAGTTTTATATAGTTTTATATAGTTTCATATAGTTTTATACTATTATTGTATAATTTTATATAGTTTTATAAAGTTTTATTAGTTTTATATAGTTTTATATAGTTTTATATAGTATTATATAGTATTATATAGTATTATATAGTATTATATAGTTTTATATAGTTCAATATAGTTTCATATAGTTTTAATAGTTTTATATAGTTTTATATAGTTTAATATAGTTTTATATACTATTATATAGTATTATATAGTTTTATATAGTTTTATATAGTTTTATTAGTTTTATATTGTTTTATATAGTTTTATATAGTTTTATATGGTTTTATTAGTTTTATATAGTTTTATACAGTTTTATATAGTTTTATATAGTTTATATAGTTTTATATAGTTTTATATAGTTTTATTAGTTCTAAATAGTTTTATATAGTTTTATATAGTTTTATATAGTTTTATATGGTATTATGTAGTTTTATAATGTTTTTGTAGTATTATATAGTTGTATATAGTTCTACATGGTTTCATATAGTTTTATTATTTTTATATAGTTTTATATAGTTTTATATAGTTTTATATAGTTTTATATAGTTTTATATAGTTTTATATAGTTCTATATAGTTTCATATAGTTTTACTAGTTTTATATCGTTTTATATAGTTTAATATAGTTTTATGTACTATTATATAGTATTATATAGTTTTATATAATTTTATATACTTTTATATAGTTTTATATAGTTTTATATAGTTTTATATAGTTTATATAGTTTTATATAGTTTTATATAGTTTTATATAGTTTTATAAAGTTTTATTAGTTTTATATAGTTTCATATAGATTTATACGGTATTATATAGGTTTATATCGTTTTATATAGTTTTATATAGTTTCATTAGTTTTATATAGTTTTATATATCTTTATATAGTTTTATAGTTTTATATAGATTTATATAGTTTTATATAGTTTTATATAATTTTATATAGTTTTATATAGTTTTATATAGTTTCATATAGTTTTATATAGTTTTATATAATTTTATATAGTTTTAAATAGTTTTATATAGTTTTATATAGTTTTATATAGTTTTATATAGTTTATATAGTTTTATATAGTTTTATATAGTTTTATATAGTTTTATAAAGTTTTATTAGTTTTATATAGTTTCATATAGTTTTATACGGTATTATATAGTTTTATATAGTTTTATAAAGTTTTATTAGCTTTAAATAGTTGTATATAGTTTTATATAGTTTTATAAAGTTTTATTAGTTTTACATAGTTGTATATAGTTTTATATAGTTTTATATAGTTCTTTATAGTTTTATATAGTTTTATATAGTTTTATTAGTTTTATATAGTTTTATACAGTTTTATATAGTTTTTTATAGTTTTATATAGTTTTATATAGTTTTATATAGTTTTATTAGTTTTATATTGTTTTATAAAGTTTTATATAGTTTTATATAGTTTGATATAGTTTTATATCGTATTATATAGTTTCATTTAGTTTTATATAGTTTTATACAGTTTTATATAGTTTCATATAGTTTTATATAGTTCTATATGGTTTTATATAGTATTATATAGTTTTATATAGTTCTATATAGTTTCATATAGTTTTATTAGTTTTACATAGCTTTCTATAGGATTATATAGTATTATATAGTTTTATACAGTTTTATTAGTTTTATATAGTTGTATATAGTTTTATTAGTTATATATAGTTTTATATAGTTTTATATAGTTTTATATAGTTTTATATAGTTTTATACAGTTTCATATAGTTTCATATAGTTTTATATAGTATTATATAGTTTCATTTAGTTTTATACAGTTTTATATAGTTTCATATAGTTTTATATAGTTTTATATAGTTTTATATAGTTTTATATAGTTTTATATAGTTTTATATAGTTTTATATAGTTCTATATAGTTTCATATAGTTTTAATAGTTTTAATAGTTTTATATAGTTTTATATAGTTTATTATAGTTTTATATACTATCATATAGTATTATATAGTTTTATATA
>NW_027475937.1:0-26215 GCF_051020985.1 Nomia melanderi | reverse complement strand
ATAAAACAATATAAAACTGTGTAAAACTATATAAAACTATATTAAACTATGTAAAAGTATATAAAACTATAGAAAACTATATAATACTATATAAAACTATATGAAACTAATAAATCTGTATAAAACTATATAAAACTATATAAAACTATATAAAATTATATAAAACTGTATAAAACTATGTAAAACTATATAAGACTATATAAAACTATATAAAACTATATAAAACTATATAAAACTATATAAAACTATATAAAACTACATAAAGCTTTATAAAACAATATGAAACTATATAAAGCTGTATAAAACTATATAAAACTATTTAGAACTATATAAAACCATGTAAATCTAAAAAAACAGTATGAAACTATACAAAACTTTTATAAAATTATATAAAACTATATAAAACTATATAAAACTAATAAAATTATATAAAACTATATAAAATTATATAAAACTATATAAAACTATATAAAACTATATAAAACTATATAAAACTATATAAGACTATATAAAACTATATATAACTAAGTAAAACTATATAAGACTATATAAAACCTTATATAACTATATAAAACTATATAGAACTATATAAGTCCATATAAAACTATATAAAACTATATAAAACTACATAAAACTATATAAAACTATATAAAACTATATAAAACTATATAGAACTATATAAAACTATGTAAAACTATATAGGACTATATAAAACTATATAATACTATATAAAACTATATAAAACTATATAAAACTATATAAAACTATATAAAACTATATAAAACTATATAAAACTATATAAAATTATATAAAACTATATGAAACTATATAAAACTATATAAAACGATATAGAACTATATAGAACTTTATAAAACTATATAAAACTATATAAAACTATATAAAACTATATAAAACCATGTAGAACTATATAAACTATGTAAAACTATATAAGACTATATAAAACTATATAAAACTATATAAAACTATATAAAAGTATATAAAACAATGTAAAACTATATAAGACTATATAAAACCTTATAAATCTATATAAAACTATCTAAATCTATATAAAACTATATAAAGCTATATAAAACTTTATAAAACTATATGAAACTATATAAAACTATATAAAACCACATAGAACTATATAATACTATGTAAAACTATATAAGACTATATTAAATTATATAAAACTATATAAAACTACATAAAACTATATAGAACTATATAAAACTATGTAAAAATAATAAAACTATATGAAACTATACAAAACTATATAAAACTAAACAAATCTATATAAAACTATATAATACTATATAAAACTATATAAAACTATATGAAACTATATAAAACTATATAAAACTATATAAAACATATAAAACTATATAAAACTATATAAAACTCTATAAAACTATATGAAACTATATAAAACTAATAAAACTATATAAAACTACATAAAACTATGAAAAAATAACAAAACTATATAAACGTATATAAAACGCTATAGAACTATATAAAACTATATAAATCTATATAAAACTAATAAAACTATATAAAGCTATATAAAACTATATAAAACTATATAAAACTATATAAAACTATATAAATCAATATAAAACTATGAAAACTATATAAAACTAAGAAAACTTTATAAAACTATATAAAACTCTATAAAACTATATAAAACTATTTAAAACTATATAACACTACATAAAACTCTATAAAACTATATAAAACTATATAAAACTATATAAAACTATATAAAACTATATAAAACTATATAAAACTATATAAAACTATATAAAACTATATAAAACTATATAAAACATATAAAACTATATAAAACTATATAAAACTCTATAATACTATATAAAACTACATAAAACTATATAAAACTACATAAAACTATTTAAAACTATATAAACCTATATAAAACTATATAAAACTACATAAAACTATATAAAACTCTATAAAACTATATAAAACTATATAAAACTATATAAAACTATATAAAACTATATAAAACTATATAAAACTATATAAAACTATATAAAACTATATAAAACTATATAAAACTATATAAAATTATATAAAACTATATAAACCTATATAAAACTCTATAGAACTATATAAAACTATATAAAACCATATAAAACTAATAAAACTATATAAAGCTATATAAACCTACATAAAACTATATAAAACTATATAAAACTATATAAAACTATATAAAACTAATAAAACTATATAAAACTCTATAATACTATATAAAACTACATAAAATTATATACAACTATATAAAACTATATAAAACTACGAAAACTTTATAAAACTATATAAAATTCTATAAAACTATATAAAACTATTTAAAACTATATAACACTACATAAAACTCTATAAAACTATATAAAACTATATAAAACTACATAAAACTATATGAAACTATATAAAACTATATAAAACTATATAAAACTTTATAAAACTATTTAAAAATATATAAAACTCTATAAAACTGTATAAAACTATATAAACGTATGTAAAATTCTATAGAACTATATAAAACTATATATAACTATATAAAACTATATAAAACTATATAAAACTAATAAAACTATATAAAACTCTATAGTACTATATAAAACTACATAAAATTATATACAACTATATAAAACTATATAAAACTATATAAAACTATATAAAACTATATAAAACTATATAAACCTATATAAAACTACATAAAACTATATAAAACTATATAAAACTATATAAAACTCTATTATAATATATAAAACTACATAAAATTATATAAAACTATATAAAACTATATAAAACTACGAGAACTTTATAAAACTATATAAAACTCTATAAAACTATATAAAACTATATAAAACTACATAAAACTATATAAAACTTATATAAAACTATATAAAACTATATAAAACTATATAAAACTATATAAAACTATATAAAACTATATAAAACTATATAAAACTGCATAAAACTCTATTATAATATATAAAACTACATAAAATTATATAAAACTATATAAAACTATATAAAACTATATAAAACTACGAAAACTTTATAAAACTATATAAAACTCTATAAAACTATATAAAACTATTTAAAACTATATAACACTACATAAAACTCTATAAAACTATATAAAACTATATAAAACTACATAAAACTATATGAAACTATATAAAACTATATAAAACTATATAAAACTTTATAAAACTATTTAAAAATATATAAAACTCTATAAAACTATATAAAACTAAATAAAACTTTATAAAACTATTTAAAACTATATAAAACTCTATAAAACTATATAAAACTATATAAACCTTTGTAAAACTCTATACAACTATATAAAACTATATATAACTATATAAAACTATATAAAACTATATGAAACTAATGAAACTATATAAAACTAATAAAACTATATAAAGCTATATAAACCTACATAAAACTATATAAAACTATATAAACCTATGTAAAACTCTATAGAACTATATAAAACTATATAAAACTATATAAAACTATATAAAACTCTATAATACTATATAAAACTATATAAAACTATATAAAACTATATAAAACTATATAAAACTATATAAAACTATATAAAACTATATAAAATTATATAAAACTATATAAACCTATATAAAACTCTATAGAACTATATAAAACTATATAAAACTATATAAAACTATATAAAACTAATAAAACTATATAAAGCTATATAAACCTACATAAAACTATATAAAACTATATAAAACTATATAACACTACATAAAACTCTATAAAACTATATAAAACTATATAAAACTACATAAAACTAATAAAACTATGTAAAACTATATAAAACTATATAAAACTTTATAAAACTATTTAAAACTGTATAAAACTCCATAAAACTATATAAAACTATATAAAACTACATAAGACTAATAAAACTATGTAAAACTATATAAAACTATATAAAACTTTATAAAACTATTTAAAACTGTATAAAACTCCATAAAACTATATAAAACTATATAAACCTATGTAAAACTCTATAGAACTATATAAAACTATATAAAACTATATAAAACTATATAAAACTATATAAAACTATATAAAACTACATAAAACTATATAAAACTATATAAAACTATATAAAACTATATAAAACTGTATAAAACTATATAAAACTATATAAAACTATATAAAACTATATAAAACTGCATAAAACTCTATTATAATATATAAAACTACATAAAATTATATAAAACAATATAAAACTATATAAAACAATATAAAACTACGAAAACTTTATAAAACTATATAAAACTCTATAAAACTATATAAAACTATTTAAAACTATATAACACTACATAAAACTCTATAAAACTATATAAAACTATATAAAACTACATAAAACTATATGAAACTATATAAAACTATATAAAACTATATAAAACTTTATAAAACTATTTAAAAATATATAAAACTCTATAAAACTATATAAAACTAAATAAAACTTTATAAAACTATTTAAAACTATATAAAACTCTATAAAACTATATAAAACTATATAAACCTATGTAAAACTCTATAGAACTATATAAAACTATATATAACTATATAAAACTATATAAAACTATATGAAACTAATGAAACTATATAAAACTAATAAAACTATATAAAGCTATATAAACCTACATAAAACTATATAAAACTATATAAACCTATGTTAACTCTATAGAACTATATAAAACTATATAAAACTATATAAAACTATATAAAACTATATAAAACTATATAAAACTGCATAAAACTCTATTATAATATATAAAACTACATAAAATTATATAAAACTATATAAAACTATATAAAACTATATAAAACTACGAAAACTTTATAAAACTATATAAAACTCTATAAAACTATATAAAACTATTTAAAACTATATAACACTACATAAAACTCTATAAAACTATATAAAACTATATAAAACTACATAAAACTATATGAAACTATATAAAACTATATAAAACTATGTAAAACCTTATAAAACTATTTAAAAATATATAAAACTCTATAAAACTATATAAAACTAAATAAAACTTTATAAAACTATTTAAAACTATATAAAACTCTATAAAACTATATAAAACTATATAAACCTATGTAAAACTCTATAGAACTATATAAAACTATATATAACTATATAAAACTATATAAAACTATATGAAACTAATGAAACTATATAAAACTAATAAAACTATATAAAGCTATATAAACCTACATAAAACTATATAAAACTATATAAACCTATGTAAAACTCTATAGAACTATATAAAACTATATAAAACTATATAAAACTATATAAAACTCTATAATACTATATAAAACTATATAAAACTATATAAAACTATATAAAACTATATAAAACTATATAAAACTATATAAAACTATATAAAATTATATAAAACTATATAAACCTATATAAAACTCTATAGAACTATATAAAACTATATAAAACTATATAAAACTAATAAAACTATATAAAGCTATGTAAACCTACATAAAACTATATAAAACTATATAAAACTTTATAAAACTATGTGAAACTATATAAAACTATATAAAACCACATAGAACTATATAATACTATGTAAAACTATATAAGACTATATAAAACTATATAAAACTATATAAAACTACATAAAACTATATAGAACTATATAAAACTATGTAAAAATAATAAAACTATATGGAACTATACAAAACTATATAAAACTAAACAAATCTATATAAAACTATATAATACTATATAAAACTATATAAAACTATATAAAACTATATAAAACTATATAAAATTATATAAAACATATAAAACTATATAAAACTATATAAAACTCTATAAAACTATATGAAACTATATAAAACTAATAAAACTATATAAAACTACATAAAACTATGAAAAAATAACAAAACTATATAAACGTATATAAAACGCTATAGAACTATATAAAACTATATAAATCTATATAAAACTAATAAAACTATATAAATCAATATAAAACTATGAAAACTATATAAAACTAAGAAAACTTTATAAAACTATATAAAACTATATAAAACTTTATAAAACTATATAAAACTGCATAAAATTATATAAAACTATATAAAACTATATAAAACTATATAAAACTACGAAAACTTTATAAAACTATATAAAACTCTATAAAACTATATAAAACTATTTAAAACTATATAAGACTACATAAAACTCTATAAAACTATATAAAACTATATAAAACTAAATAAAACTTTATAAAACTATTTAAAACTATATAAAACTCTATAAAACTATATAAAACTATATAAACCTATGTAAAACTCTATAGAACTATATAAAACTATATATAACTATATAAAACTATATAAAACTATATGAAACTAATGAAACTATATAAAACTAATAAAACTATATAAAGCTATATAAACCTACATAAAACTATATAAAACTATATAAACCTATGTAAAACTCTATAGAACTATATAAAACTATATAAAACTATATAAAACTATATAAAACTCTATAATACTATATAAAACTATATAAAACTATATAAAACTATATAAAACTATATAAAACTATATAAAACTATATAAAACTATATAAAACTATATAAAATTATATAAAACTATGTAAACCTATATAAAACTCTATAGAACTATATAAAACTATATAAAACTATATAAAACTAATAAAACTATATAAAGCTATATAAACCTACATAAAACTATATAAAACTATATAAAACTTTATAAAACTATGTGAAACTATATAAAACTATATAAAACCACATAGAACTATATAATACTATGTAAAACTATATAAGACTATATAAAACTATATGAAACTATATAAAACTACATAAAACTATATAGAACTATATAAAACTATGTAAAAATAATAAAACTATATGAAACTATACAAAACTATATAAAACTAAACAAATCTATATAAAACTATATAATACTATATAAAACTATATAAAACTATATAAAACTATATAAAACTATATAAAACTATATAAAACATATAAAACATATAAAACTATATAAAACTATATAAAACTCTATAAAACTATATGAAACTATATAAAACTAATAAAACTATATAAAACTACATAAAACTATGAAAAAATAACAAAACTATGTAAACGTATATAAAACGCTATAGAACTATATAAAACTATATAAATCAATATAAAACTATGAAAACTATATAAAACTAAGAAAACTTTATAACACTATATAAAACTGTATAAAACTATATAAAACTATTTAAAACTATATAACACTACATAAAACTCTATAAAACTATATAAAACTATATAAAACTATATAAAACTATATAAAACTATATAAAACTATATAAAACTATATTAAACTATATAAAACTATATAAAACTATATAAAACTATATAAAACATATAAAACTATATAAAACTATATAAAACTCTTTAATACTATATAAAACTACATAAAACTATATAAAACTAATAAAACTATATAAAGCTATATAAACCTACATAAAACTAGTTAAACTATATAAACCTATGTAAAATTCTATAGAACTATATAAAACTATATAAAACTATATAAAACTATATAAAAGCTATAATACTATATAAAACTACATAAAATTATATACAACTATATAAAACTATATAAAACTATATAAAACTTTATAAAACTATTTAAAATTATATAAAACTCTATAAAACTATATAAAACTATATAAACCTTTGTAAAACTCTATAGAACTATATAAAACTATATAAAACTATATAAAACTCTATAAAACTATATAAAACTATATAAACCTATGTAAAACTCTATAGAATTATATAAAACTATATAAAACTATATAAAACTATATAAAACTATATAAAACTATATAAAACTAATAAAACTATGTAAAACTATATAAAACTATATAAAACTATATAAAACTTAGTAAACTATACAAAACTATATAAAACTCTATAAAACTATATAAAACTATATAAACGTATGTAAAACTCTATAGAACTATATAAAACTATATATAACTATATAAAACTATATAAAACTATATAAAACTATATAAAACTAATAAAACTATATAAAACTCTATAATACTATATAAAACTACATAAAATTATATACAACTATATAATACTATATAAAACTATATAAAACTATATAAAACTATATAAAACTATATAAAACTACGAAAACTTTATAAAACTATATAAAATTCTATAAAACTATATAAAACTATTTAAAACTATATAACACTACATAAAACTCTATAAAACTATATAAAACTATATAAAACTACATAAAACTATATGAAACTATATAAAACTATATAAAACTATATAAAACTTTATAAAACTATTTAAAAATATATAAAACTCTATAAAACTATATAAAACTATATAAACGTATGTAAAATTCTATAGAACTATATAAAACTATATATAACTATATAAAACTATATAAAACTATATAAAACTAATAAAACTATATAAAACTCTATAATACTATATAAAACTACATAAAATTATATACAACTATATAAAACTATATAAAACTATATAAAACTATATAAAACTATATAAAACTATATAAAACTTTATAAACCTATATAAAACTCTATAGAACTATATAAAACTATATAAAACTATATAAAACTAATAAAACTATATAAAACTAATAAAACTATATAAAACTATATAAACCTACATAAAACTATATAAAACTATATAAAACTATATAAAACTATATAAAACTCTATTATAATATATAAAACTACATAAAATTATATAAAACTATATAAAACTATATAAAACTATATAAAACTATATAAAACTACGAAAACTTTATAAAACTATATAAAACTATACAAAACTGTATAAAACTAATAAAACTATATACATCTATATAAAACTATATGAAACGATTTAAAATTAATAAAACTATATAAAACTATATAACACTAATAAGACTATATAAAACTATTTAAAACTAATAAAACTATATACATCTATATAAAACTATATGTAACGATTTAAAATCAATAAAACTATATAAAACTATATAACACTATATAAATCTATATAAAACTATATAAAACTTTATAAAACTATTTAAAACTATATACAACTATATAAAACTATATAAAACTATATAAAACATATAAAACTATATAAAACTATATAAAACTCTATAGAACTATATGAAACTATATAAAACTAATAAAACTATATAAAACTACATAAAACTATGAAAAAATAACAAAACTATATAAACATATATAAAACTCTATAGAACTATATAAAACTATATAAAACTATATAAAACTATATAAAACTAATAAAACTATATAAAGCTATATAAAACTATATAAAACTATATAAAATTATATAAAACTAATAAATCTATATAAAACTATATAAAACTATATAAAACTATATGAAACTATATGAAACTAATAAGACTATATAAAACTATATAAAACTATATAAAACTATATAAAACTATGTAAAACTAATAAAACTATATAAAACTATATAAAACTATGTAAAACTATATAAATATATATTAAACTATGTAAAACTATATAAAACTATATAAAACTATATAAAACTATATAAAACTATATAAAACTATATAAAACTATATAATACTATATAAAACTATGTAAAACTATATAAAACTATGTAAAGCTAATAAAACTATATGCAACTATACAAAACTATGCAAAACTATATAAAACTATGTAAAACTATATAAAACTATATAAAACTATATAAAACTATATAAAACTATATAAAACTATATAAAACTATATAAATCCATACAAAATTATGGAAAGCTATATAAAACACTGTAAAACTACATAAACCAAACAAAACTATAAAAAACTTCATAAAGCTATATAAAACTATATAAAACTAATAAAACTATATAAAAATACATAAAACTATATAAAACGATATAAAACTATAAGACTATATAAAACTATATAAAACTATATAAAGCTATATAAAACCATTTAAAACTATATAAAACTATACAAAACTATATAAAACTATATAAAACTATATAAAACTATATAAAACTATATAAATCTAAATAATTCTATGTAAAATTATGTAAAACTATATGAAACGATGTAAAACTAATAAAACTATGTAAAACTATATAAAACTATGTAAAACTATGTAAAACTATATAAATCAATAGAAAACTATGTAAAACTAATAAAACTATATAAAACTTTATAAAACTACATAAAACTATATAAAACTATACAATACTATATAAAACTATATAAAACTATATGAAACTAATAAAACTATATAAAACTAACAAAACTATATAAAATCTTATAAAACTCGTTAAAATTATATAAAGCTATATAAAACTATTTAAAATTGTGTAAAACTAATAAAACTATATAAAACTATATAAAAGTATAAAAAACTATATAAGTCTATTAAAACTATGTTAAACTATATGAAACGACATAAAATTATATAAGACTATATAGGTCTATATAAAACTATATAAAATTATATAAAACTAATAAAACTATATAAAAACTATATAAAACTATATAAAACTATATGAAACTATATGAAACTAATAAGACTATATAAAACTATATAAATCTATATAAAACTATATAAAACTATATAAAACTATGTAAAACTAATAAAACTATATAAAACTATATAAAACTATGTAAAACTATATAAAACTATATAAAACTATATAAAAACTATGTAAAACTATCTAAAACTATATAAAACTATGTAAAGCTAATTTTTCAATAAATGTTCCCCCGGCCTTACAATGTTCGGCCGGGGGTAGGTACAGTATTACGCCTTATTGGCGAAGGTAGATGAATATATAAATTGTTTCACTTAATTAAGTGGATCGTATCCTTGTATATAGGCGTGGCTAATCAGGTACATACGTAGGCATATAAATTAAAATACATAAATTACATAAATAAACAAGTAGATAAATGACTAAATAATAGAACAAACAATTAAATAAGTAAATAAATAGACAATTAATTAAATAAACATAAAAACGCAACTAAATAAATAACTAAATAAATTATATAAAATAATAAATAGTGTAGGATTAGAGAAAAGCCAGAATAATTATGAATGCACAGATAGGGGCGTTCGTTAGTGGATGTACATAATAATTAGGATAGCCAGTGTCGGGACATTAAGTACCCAAACCTTCGCCATATAAATTAAACGACTAGATAAATGGAGCATAATAAATAGTAAACAGATGCAAAATAATAAATAAGAACAAAATAATAAATAAATGCAAAATAATACATAAGTATAAAATAATAAATAGATGCAAAATAATAAATAAGTATAAAATAATAAAATAATAAATAAGTACAAAATAATGTGTAGTTAAATAAATAAATAGGTAGACATGGAGATACTAGATAGCATACTTGTACATAGGTTAATAGCATAAATAGTGAATATTGTTAGGGCGTATATGTGCGCGGGTGCTTGAAGCGGCAGGCGTAGGGCTAGAGCGGACGGCGTCAAGATGTTAAAAGCATATTGTTAGCATATAGGAGCGTAGCAGTTAAGAAGCGTAGTTAAAATAGTGATAGACATATTAAAAGGCGTATAGGAGCTAAAAAGAAACAAAAGATGGATAGAAAATGTCAATGAATTAAAACAAGTGTCCCGTTATTATAGATGTTAGTTAAAATTCTAGTCGATGATAAAACATAAATAGTTAGGTCAATAAAAAATGAAGTAAAATAGTTAAGTAGACCAATACAATAGCATAATTATGTCAGTAGATAAAATAGGTGTATGAAATAGTTAAGAGATTTAAATTAGCGTAGTGAGTTAAAGTATATAAAATAGATAGACAAATACGTGTAGTAAGTAAAGCAAGTAGGAAATATAGAATATGATGGTAAAAGAACAATAATTAAGTAGTTAAATTATAAAGGAAATAGATAAACTGATAAATAAATAGATAAATAAATAACTAAGTAATTAATTAAATGAATAAATAGATAAATAGATAAGTAATTAAATAAATAAATAAATAAATAGATAGATAAATAAATAAATTACTATATAAATATATAAAAAAAACAATAATAATAGAATCACAGACAAATATCACATAATTAGCTATTCTGGAATGCTTAGAGGACTAAAATAAAGTAAAATAGGGTCACTTGGTTAAAACATGTGTACTTACTTGGCCGTCGCACCTCCCCATCCGTTCCGCCGCTTAGGTCGGGGGAGTAGACCCCCGCAGGTTCTCGATGAGTCGGCCTGGATCTGGGGCCGGGACATCTTCGGTGAGTGCCTCGCGATATTGGCGAACTCCCGATACGTGCTCCACGTAGATATCCCGGCTCCACCGGACAGTCTCCGACACAATGAGCCGGCGCATCAGAGATGCGTACCGATTACCGATACGCAAGATCTTCAGCACCGACTCATTGGCCGGGTCCCACGAGCCGAGAGCACCAACGACGATCGCGGAGACCACCACCCGATAATCGCGCCCTCCGAGAACGTCGGCCAGGGGCTTATACTTATGTATCTTTCGCGCCCTGGCCTCCTCGAACGAAATATATTCGTTCTCGAAGGGCACGGTAACATCGACGATGACGATGCTCCTTGAGGGCTCGTGCCTAATAACAATGTCAGGCCTAAGAGCCCCCAGATCCCCGTCGATGCCCTCGACCGTCCGGTTAACCCTTAATTCCCCCGGGAGTCGGCAGGCCTTAGCGACGCGGGAAACCACCGCATCGTGGCGAAGTTGCCAGGCCGCCGAGTGCGGACGACAGTGGCAAAGGACGTGGGGAAGGGATTCGAGCTCCGCCCCGCATCGCCGGCAACGCTTATCACCCTCACCCCAGCGTCTTGCCCCGTTAAGAGGCAAGACGTCGAGGCGAGCTCGGTGTATAAAGCGCCAATCGGCGAAGCGGGTGAAGTTGCCGCCGCGGAGGAAGTGGTTTGAAGCACCACTCCGCGACGACACCCCGAATACCTTCCCCTGGTCCTTCTTACGCTGAAGGCGTTGATGGTAGTATTCTACCACTGCCATCCGCAATCGGCGGATAATCTGGCCCCTCGCCACGGGCGGAACTATGGTCTCCCGATCGCGAGAACCCCTGAGCGTAACCGAGAGCTCAGATCTCGCCTCGCTCCACTGCCAACGCAATCCGAGCAGGTCCCGACTCCTGCGTGCCGCGTTCCGTGCCCTCGACCACAGTGAGGAAACGTCCCCCCCGTCCCTGGCGAAGTACCCCTCCAGCGAACCAGAGAGGTACTCGGCCAGGTCATTGTTCGACGGGTTGGTATGGCCGATTTTCCTGGCTACAGCCTCGCGCAGCGAGTTCCAGGCCAACTCCCTGACCACCGCATCATCCGCCGTCAAAAGACGGAACGCATGAGCGATGGTCAGGACGTCAGCCATGTCAGCAAGCGGAAGCAGTCCACATCCCCCCCTACTGGGTGGGAGGTAGACTACCTCCGCGCTGGCCCGCTGCGGGAGGTTGAGCCAGGATTTGGCCATACGTCGCACTTGTTTGTCGACTTCGACTAAGGGACGTTTCTCCACGTGGGCTCCCCGCAGGTAGAAGTCGAGGCGTGGCAGTATAAAAGCTGCCACGGTCTCGGCCTTCTGCCACGGGGCCAAGAGGGAACGGTCGACGGCCTGCAGATCCTGGACCAGCTCGTCGATCGTCAGCAGTGGGGTTTGACGGACCTGAAACCCGGTGGGAACGCCCAGGTGTTCATAGGGCTCACCGGCCACCAGGGCCATTTTGCGGGATTAAACCGCAATCCGATGCCACTCGCCGCAGCATCCACTGCCTTCAGCAGCGTTTCCATGCCCTCCGGGGTGTCGGCGATCAACGCGAGATCGTCCGCGTACGCCAGGACACTGTGCCGATGGCCGTGCAACGTGTACCCCGCCGAGGTTCCGGTAGCTGCGCGCAGCACCGGTTCCAGGGCGAGGTTAAACGCCACAGGGCTCATCGGACAGCCCTGGCGCACCCCGGAGAGGATGGGAACGGGGTCGGTAAACCCATCGGCGGTCCGCACCCGTGTGGTGCAACCGTGGTACATACTCTTCAGAATATTCTGAAGAGTAGAGGGAACCCCGGCCTCCACGAAGGATTGGTAGATGGAAGCGTGGGGGACCGAGCCGAACGCGTTCGACAGGTCCAGCCACGCCACCACCACCTGACGCCCCCACCTGCGAGCGTCTGTAAGGGCTCCCTGCAGCACGAAGTTATGTTCGTAACACCCCTCGTACGGCAGGAAGCCCTTTTGCGCGGGACTTAGGCGCTTATTTTTGACCGACCACGCGACGAGACGGTCAACCAGAACAGCGGCGAAGAGCTTCGGGGTCGTATCGGACATGGCCAGCGGTCGCCAGTTCGACAGGTCGTCGCGATCGCCCTTTTTGTGCACGAGCACAGTGTTGGAAGTTTTCCAACACGAGGGGACCGACTCCAGACGAAGACATACGTTAAACAAAGAGGTCAGCAAATGCGACCCCGGATCTGCCCTTTTCAGGTCATTGTAAGTTAGACCGTCGGGACCGGGCGCAGAGTTTGTCATACGCCTGATCCGACGATCTACCTCACTCACTTCGAAGAGCTTCACCAAGGCCACATTGCTGGCCTCGTCTGGAGCCTCGATGGAAGGCGGGGGAGGCCTAGCTCCCAGGTTCCCCGCCGGTGAGTACATGTTGAGGAAGTACTCATGTACCCTGTCCTTTGGCACTTTGCAGTGCAAGGACGGGCCCATGAGCACCTCCTGAACAGCACGCCGACGGTTCTGCCTGAAGAGCCGTTGTATACGCGTAGCCTCCCTTACCTGGTCCCCCCGCGTTGGTCCACCTGCCAACGCAGGACGATCGCGGTGACCGTTCGAACCGCGAGCCGCTTGGTCGCCCGACACGCCCCTTGCTCTCGCACGCTGTTGGGGCCTATCCGTCCCGCTCCCTCTCGTGGTCGGTCCCTCGACTCTGAAGCCCTGAAGGTATGCTGCGATTTCCCTCGCAACATCCTCCAGCTGCTCCAGGGAGCCAGCGTTCTGCGCCATTCCGATCAACAACTCTCTCTCCGAAGGAAACGCTTCCCCGACCAAAGGCCAGATGGCGCCCCTTCTTCGAGAGGGCTGCCCGGATGCCGCAGGACGCCTGGGCTCACGAGGTCCCGAGGCACGCGAGGGTGCGGTCGGTCTGCGACTTCTCGCAGGTGCGGTCGCCTCCGTCGCGGAGGTAGGAGCACCCCTCACGGTTGCATCAACGGGGACGGGCCTCCGATTATCCCTCCCCGCGCGATTTAAAACTACCCCTTCCCACAAGGTAGAAATGGAGCCGGGGGCACTACGGGGGACGCTAGGGAGTCGCGTGGGGCTAGCAGGTGTTACGCTACTCACCGAGGATTCTCCGGAGCACCCTGCTCCAGGCCGATGCGCACTGTTGTGCGCAACGCTGTTGTTATTGTTGCTGCTGCTGCTGCTGCCCGGTGGCGGCCGGGCGGGGGACTTTTCCCGCGGTGGTTGGGCGGGCGGAGGCGTCGTCCTCTTCGCTGGCGGCAGCGGCTGCGCCTCCTCGTCGGACGACGAGCTGGACGACGGGATCCCGCGGTGGTGGCGTCGGCGGGATCCAGCGGCGATTCGCCACGGCTCCGGTGAAGAATCGGGGCTAACGGCTGCCCCGGCCGGCTGCGGCACCTCCACCTCTTCGATGGGTGGGAGGAGCGGGGCCGCTGGAGATGGTGGTAGCGGCCTGGCCACCATCGCTCCTCCCACGATAGGCAGGGGGGTCATAATCGGCCCCCCGCTGCAGGTGGTGGTAACGGTGGAGGTGCATAACGTCACCATACTCGCCGATGTTACCGGACACGGAGCCCCCTGCTCGCCGCGGATGGTCGGCGGCGTCCTGGGGCTCCGGTGCTTCCTCGGTGGGGGGCTGCGTTTTGGTGGTGTGGGACCGGGCGTCGTAGGGGTGGCCCGGGATGCTGGACGCAGCCCCCTTTCCGGTACGACGTCAATCGGCGAGGGAGGTGACGTAAGTGACGGGGCGCCTGCTGTGACGGCGGCGTAAGATGGTGAGGCCGCCGTCCTTACCCCCGAGGGTTTTCGCTGTGCGGCCCGAGGTGGTGTGGGGCCGCTGCAGGGACTCTTCCTTCCCTCCACCGCCCTGGGTGATGGTGTGTGGGCGGTGGGAGTCCCTCCTACTCTCGGGGGCGTTCTTCTGGCTCCGGTCGGAGCCGCTACCGTCCTCCGGGTGGTGGTGGTGGCAGTTCTTCTGCCCACCTCCACCGGGACTTTGGCACCCCTCATACCCCGTTTCACCCCGCCCTTGGGTGGTGGTGGGCGGGGTCCAAACGGGCGGGGTTTTTGCGGGAGGGGTGCCAGTCGACCCCCTGGTAGCGGGGGCCGCTCTTCTGCCCGGTGGGGTGGGCCTCGTTGCGGTAGCGGCTAAGGGACCGGAGCCTCTCCTCGTAGCAGGCGCCCTTGCAGCCGGCGGCGATGTCCTTGGGGCAGCCGACCCCGATCGCCGCGGCGGGCTGCCGCTCTTCTGGACCGGTGGCGTCCCCTTAGGTCTGGGGTAGGTTGGTTTTGTGGGGGGCGGGGGCGCGGGCCGGGCACTGGTGGTGGGCCCGATCGTGATCGTTAGCGTGGGAGTGCCGGACGGCGGCGTGCGATACGACGTCGTCATAGCCGTCGCAGCCGCCGTTACCAGCACCCCACGCAACGTTGTTTGCTTCGTGGCCCGCGCCTTGCCCCCCGTCGCCCTCGGTCTCGTGGTCGTCGTCTTCGTCGTCGTCCTCGTAGTCCTGGTCCCCGTCGTGGTTGTTGCTGTTGTTGTTGCCGCTGCCGCCATTGCGCGCCGCGTCATGCAGGTGGTGGTGGCCGTCCCCGTTGGATCCCTCGCCGTTGTATGGGTGTGGGTGTGGGTGGGCGGGGGCGGCGACGTCGCGGCGCACGTCGTTTGCGGGGGCGGGGACTGGGCCGCCAAATTGGCAGCAGCTAACGCAGCAGCGCGCGGTTCTGCGGGGGCGGATGTCGCGGAACTCCCCCGACGCAAGGTGTTGCTCGAACCGGTCGCGCCTGTCACGGGAGGTGCACAAGTCCCACTCGGACTGTTCTGGTGGGCGGAACTATGAATATGGCCGTGGTGCAGCTTCACCACATTGAGTGGATACCTCCCGTCGCCAGTGAAGCTGCACTCACGGCACTTATATGTCACTGCAACGCCCGGATGATACTTCCGGGCGTGCTTCGTCAAGTCCGAGTGGGACTTGTACACGCCACTGATCCTGATTCCGGGGACACCGAAGCAGGCAGGGCATCGGAACTCCGCCGGGAAGGGAAACTCTATCACCAGGGCAAGATTGTTACTCCCCTCGGTAGTGCAGGAGGTGATCGACTAATAATACTAATAATACTATATGAAACTATACAAAACTATATAAAACTATATAAAACTATATAAAAATATAAAAGACTAAGTAAAACTATATAAAACTATATAAATCTATATAAAACGGTACAAAACTATATAAATCTATATAAAACTATATAAAACTATATAAAACTATATAAAACTGTATAAAACTATATAAATCTAAATAATTCTATGTAAAACTATGTAAATCTATATAAAACTATGTAAAACTAATAAAACTATATAAAACTACATAAAACTATATAAAACTATACAATTCTATATAAAACTATATAAAACTATATAAATCAAAATAATTCTATGTAAAATTATGAAAAACTATATAAAACTATATAAAACTATATAAAACTATATAAATCCAAATAATTCTATGTAAAATTATGTAAAACTATATGAAACGATGTAAAACTAATAACACTATGTAAAACTATATAAAACTATGTAAAACAATGTAAAACTATATAAATCTATATAAAACTATGTAAAACTAATATAACTATATAAAACTATGTAAAACTATGTAAAACTATTTAAATCTATATAAAACTATGTAAAACTAATAAAACTATATATAACTACATAAAACTATATAAAACTATACAATAGTATATAAAACTATATAAAACTATATAGAACTATATTAAACGATATAAAACTATATCAAACTTTATAAAACTATATAATTCTATATAAAATAATGTAAAACTATATAAACCAATGTAAAACTATAGAAAACAAACAAAACTAGAAAAACTACATAAAACTATATAAAACTATATACAACTATGTAAAACTAATAAAACTATATAAAACTATATAAAACTATATAAAACTATGTAAAACCATATAAAACTATATAAAACTATAAAAAACTAGTAAAACTATATAAATATACATAAAACTACTAAAACTAATAAAACTATATAAATATACATAAAACTACTAAAACTATGTAAAACTATATAAAACTATATAAAACTATGTAAAACTATATAAAACTATATAAAACTAATAAAACTATATAAAAATACATAAAACTATATAAAACGATAAAACTATATAAAACTATATAAAACTATATAAATCTATGCAGAATTATGGAAAACTATATAAAACACTGTAAAACTACATAAAACAAACGAAACTATAAAAAACTTCATAAAGCTATATAAAACTATATAAAAATAATAAAAACTATATAAAAATACATAAAAGTATATAAAACGATATAAAACTATATAAAACTATATAAAACTATATAAAACTATATAAAGCTATATAAAACTATACAAAATTAAATAAAACTACTAAAACGATATAAAACTATATAAAATTATGGAAAACTATATAAAACTATATAAATCTATATAAAACTATGTAAAACTATATAAAACTATGCAAAACTATATAAAACAAACAAAACTGTATAAAACTACATAAAACTATATATAAGTATATAAAACTATATAAAACTATATAAAACGATATAAAACTATATCAAATTTTATAAAACTATATAAATCTATATAAAATAATGGTAAAACTATATAAACCAATGTAAAACTATATCAATGATGTAAAACTATACAAAACAAACAAAACTGTAAAAACTACATAAAACGATATAAAAATATATACAACTATGTAAAACTAATAAAACTATATAAAACTATATATAACTATGTAAAACTAATAAACTATATAAAGCTATGTAAAACTATATAAAACTATATAAAACTATATAAAACTATATAAAACTATATAAACCTATGTAAAACTATATAAAAACTACATAAAACTATATAAAACTATATAAAACTATATAAAACTATATAAAACTATATAAAACTAATAATACTATATAAAGCTATATAAAACTATATAAAACAATATAAAACTATATAAATCTATATAAAACTATTGAAAACTATATAAAACTATATAAAACTATATAAAACTATATAAAGCTATATAAATCTATACAAAATTATGGAAAACTATATAAAACACTGTAAAACTATATAAAACACACAAACTATAAAAACTACATAAAAATATATAAAACTATATAAAACTATACAAAATTAAATAAAACTACTAAAACGATATAAAACTATATAAACCTATGGAAAACTATATAAAACTACATAAATCTATATAAAACTATGTAAAACTATATAAAACTATGCAAAACTATATAAAACAAACAAAACTGTATAAAACTACATAAAACTATATAAAAGTATATAAAACTATATAAAACTATATAAAACGATATAAACTTTATCAAATTTTATAAAACTATATAAATCTATATAAAATAATGTAAAACTATATAAACCAATGTAAAACAATATCAACAATGTAAAACTATATAAACAAACAAAACTATAAAAACTACATAAAACGATATAAAGATATATACAACTATGTAAAACTAATAAAACTATATAAAACTATATATAACTATGTAAACTAATAAAACTATATAAAAGCTATGTAAAACTATATAAAACTATATAAAACTATATCAACTATATAAAACTATGTAAAACTATATAAAACTATATAAAACTATATAAAACTATATAAAACTATATAAAAACTATATAAAACTATATTAAACTATATAAAACTGTATAAAACTATATAAATCTAAATAATTCTATGTAAAACTATATAAATCTATATAAAGCTATGTAAAACTAATAAAACTATATAAAACTACATAAAACTATATAAAACTATATAAAACTATATAAATCTAAATAATTCTATGTAAAATTATGTAAAACTATATGAACGATGTAAAACTAATAAACTATGTAAAACTATAGAAACAAACAAAACTAGAAAAACTACATAAAACTATATAAAACTATATACAACTTTGTAAAACTAATAAAACTATATAAAACTATATAAAACTATATAAAACTATGTAAAACTATATAAAACTATATAAAACTATATAAATCTATATAAAACTATATCAAACTTTATAAAACTATATAAATCGATAGAAAATTATGTAAAACTATATAAAAGAATGTAAAAAATATATAAAACAATGTATACAATATAAAACAAACAAAACTATAAAAAACAACATAAAAATATATAAAACTAAATAAAACTATATAAAACCATATAAAACTATATAAAACTATATAAAACTATACAAAATTATATAAAACTACTAAAACGATATAAAACTATATAAACCTATGGAAAACTTTTAAAACTGTATAAATCTATATAAAACTAATAAAACTATATAAAAATACATAAAACTATATAAAACTATATAAACTATATAAAACTAATAAAACTATATAAAAATACATAAAACTATATAAAACTATATAAAAACTATATAAAACTATATTAAACTATATAAATCTAAATAATTCTATGTAAAATTATGTAAAACTATATGAAACGATGTAAAACTAATAAACTATGTAAAACTATATAAAACTATGTAAAACTATGTACAACTATATAAATGAATAGAAAACTATGTAAAACTATAAAACTATATAAAACTTTATAAAACTACATAAAACTATATAAAACTATACAATACTATATAAAACTATATAAACTATATAGAACTATATAAAACTATGTAAAACTATATAAAGTATATAAATCTATATAAAACTATGTAAAACTACTAAAACTATGTAAAACTAATAAATCTATATAAAACTACGTAAAACTATATAAATCTATACAAAACTATATAAAACTATATAAAACTATAAAAAACTAGTAAAACTATATAAATATACATAAAAACTACTAAAACTAATAAAACTATATAAATATACATAAAACTACTAAACTATACAAAACTATATAAAACTATATAAAAGTATGTAAAACTATATAAAACTATATAAACTAATAAAACTATATAAAAATACATAAAAACTATATAAAACGTTATAAAACTATATAAAACTATATAAAACTATATAAAAACTATATACAACTATATAAATCTAAATAATTCTATTTAAATTATGTAAAACTATATGAAACGATGTAAAACTAATAAAACTAAATTAAACTATATAAAACTATGTAAAACTATGTGAAACTAATAAAACTATATAGAACTACATAAAAACTATATAAAACTATACAATACTATATAAAACTATATAAAACTATATAGAACTATATTAAACGATATAAAACAATATCAAACTTTCTAAAACTATATAATTCTATATAAAATAATGTAAAACTATATAAACCAATGTAAAACAATAGAAAACAAACAAAACTAGAAAAACTACATAAAACTATATGAAACTATATACAACTATGTAAAACTAATAAAACTATATAAAACTATATATAACTATATAAAACTAATAAAACTATATAAATATACATGAAACTACTAAAACGATATAAAACTATATAACCCTATGGAAAACTATATAAAACTGTATAAATCTATATAAAACTATGTAAAACCATATAAAACTATATAAAACTATATAAAACTATATAAATCTATACAAAATTATGGAAAACTCTAGAACACACTGTAAAACTACATGAAAGAAACAAAACTATAAAAAACTTCATCAAGCTATATAAAACTATATAAAACTAATAAAACTATACAGAATTATGGAAAACTATATAAAACACTGTAAAAACTACATAAAACAAACAAAACTATAAAAAACTTCATAAAGCTATATAAAACTATATAAAACTAATAAAACTATATAAAAAATACATAAAACATAATATATAAACGATATAAAACTATATAAACTAAATAAAACTATATAAAACCTATATAAAGCTATATAAAACCATGTAAAACTATATAAAACTATAGAAAACTATATAAAACTATATAACACTATATAAAACTATATAAATCTAAATAATTCTATGTAAAATTATGTAAAACTATATAAACCAATGTAAAACTATATCAAACAATGTAAAACTATATAAAACAAACAAAACTATAAAACTACATAAAACGATATAAAAATATATACAACTATGTAAAACTAATAAAACTATACAAAACTATATATAACTATGTAAAACTAATAAAACTATATAAAGCTATGTAAAACTATATAAAACTATATAAAACTATATAAAACTATATAAAAACTGTATAAACCTATGTAAAAACACTATAGAACTATGTAACACTATATAAAACTATATAAAACTATATAAAACTATATAAAACTACATAAAACTATATAAAACTTATATAAAACTATATAAAACTATATAAAACTATATAAAACTAATAAAACTATATAAATCATATATTAAACCTTATAAAACTATATAAAACTAATAAAACTATATTAAACAATATAAAACTATATAAAACTAAGAAAACTATATAAAACTATATAAAACTATATAAAACTCTATAATACTATATAAAACTACATAAAATTATATACAACTATATAAAACTATATAAAACTATATAAAACTATATAAAACTATATAAAACTATATAAAACTATATAAAAACTATATAAAAACTATATAAATCTATATAAAAATATGTAAAACTAATAAAGCTATATAAACTACATAAAACTATATAAACTATACAGTACTATATAAAACTATATAAAACTATATAGAACTATATAAAACTATGTAAAACTATATAAAAGTATATAAATCTATATAAAACTATGTAAAACTAGTAAAACTATATAAAACTGCGTAAACTATATAAATCTATACAAAACTATATAAAACTATATAAAACTATATAAATCAAAATAATTCTATGTAAAATTATGAAAAAACTATATAAAACTATATAAAACTATATAAAACTATATAAAACTATATAAAACTATATAAAACTATATAAAACTATATAATCCATACAAAATTATGTAAAGCTATATAAAACACTGTAAAACTACATAAACCAAACAAACCTATAAAAAACTTCATAAAGCTATATAAAACTATATAAAACTATATAAAACTAATAAAACTATATAAAAAATACATAAAACTATATAAAACGATATAAAACTATATAAGACTATATAAAACTATATAAAACTATATAAAGCTATATAAAACAATGTAAAACTATATAAAACTATACAAAACTATATAAAACTATATAAAACTATATAAAACTATATAAACCTATATAAAACTATATAAATCTAAATAATTCTATGTAAAATTATGTAAAACTATATGAAACGATGTAAAACTAATAAAACTATGTAAAACTATATAAAACTATATAAAATTATATAAAACTATATAAACCTATATAAAGCTATATAAAACCATGTAAAACTATATAAAACTATATAAAACTATATAAAACTATATAAAACTATATAAAACTATATAAAACAATGTACATCTAAATAATTCTATGTAAAATTATGTAAATCTATATGAAACGATGTAAAACTAATAACACTATGTAAAACTATATAAAACTATGTCAAACAATGTAAAACTATATAAATCTATATAAAACTATGTAAAACTAATAAAACTATATAAAACTATGTAAAACTATGTAAAACTATTTAAATCTATATAAAACTATGTAAAACTAATAAAACTATATAGAACTACATAAAACTATATAAAACTATACAATACTATATAAAACTATATAAAACTATATAGAACTATATTAAACGATATAAAACTATATCAAACTTTATAAAACTATATAATTCTATATAAAATAATGTAAAACTATATAAACCAATGTAAAACTATAGAAAACAAACAAAACTAGAAAAACTACATAAAACTATATAAAACGTATATACAACTATGTAAAACTAATAAAACTATATAAAACTATATAAAACTATATAAAACTATGTAAAACTATATAAAACTATGTAAAACTATATGAAACTATATAAAACTATATAAAACTATATAAAACTTTATAAAACTTTATAAAACTATTTAAAACTATATAAAACTCTATAAAACTATATAAAACTATATAAACCTATGTAAAACTCTATAGAACTATATAAAACTATATATAACTATATAAAACTGTATAAAACTATATCAAACTTTATAAAACTATATAAATCGATAGAAAAATTATGTAAAACTATATAAACGAAAGTAAAAATATATAAAACAATGTAATACAATATAAAACAAACAAAACTATAAAAACTACATAAAAATTATAAATCTAAATAAAACTATATAAAAACCATATAAAACTATATAAACTATATAAACTATACAAAATTATATAAAACTAATAAAACGATATAAAACTATATAAACCTATGGAAAACTATATAAAACTGTATAATTCTATATAAAACTAATAAAACTATAATAAAAATACATAAAACTATATAAAACGATATAAAACAATATAAAACTATATAAAACTATATAAAACTATATATAGCTATATAAAACCATGTAAAACTATATAAAACTATATAAAACTATATAAAACTATATAAACTATATAAAACTATATAAAAGTATATAAATCTATATAACACTATGTAAAACTACTAAAACTATGTAAAACTAATAAAGCTATATAAAACTACGTAAAACTATATAAATCTATACAAAACTATATAAAACTATTTAAAACTATAAAAAACTAGTAAAACTATATAAATATACATAAAACTACTAAAACTAATAAAACTATATAAATATACATAAAACTACTAAAACTATATAAAACTATATAAAACTATATAAAACTATGTAAAACTATATAAAACTATATAAACTAATAAAACTATATACAAATACATAAACTATATAAAACGATATAAAACTATATAAAACTATATAAAACTATATAAATCTATACAGAATTATGGAAAACTATATAAAACACTGTAAAACTACATAAAACAAACAAAACTATAAAAAATTCATAAAGCTATATAAAACTATATAAAACTAATAAAACTATATAAAAATACATAAAACTATATAAAACGATATAAAACTATATAAAACTATATAAAACTATATAAAACTATATAAAGCTATATAAAAACTATATAAATCTAATAGTTCTATGTAAAATTATGTAAAACTATATGAAACGATGTAAAACTAATAAAACTATGTATAACTATATAAAACTATGTAAAACTATGTAAAACTATATAAAACTATGTAAAACTATATAAAACTATATAAAACTATATCAAGCTTATAAAACTATATAAAACTCTATAAAACTATATAAAACTATTTAAACTATATAACACTACATAAAACTCTATAAAACTATATAAAACTATATAAAACTATATATAAAACTACATAAAACTATATGAAACTATATAAAACTATATAAACTATATAAAACTTTATAAAACTATTTAAAACTATATAAAACTCTATAAAACTATATAAAACTATATAAACCTATGTAAAACTCTATAGAACTATATAAAACTATATAACTATATAAAACTATATAAAACTATATCAAACTTTATAAAACTATATAAATCCATAGAAAATTATGTAAAACTATATAAAAGAATGTAAAAATATATAAAACAATGTAATACAATATAAAACAAACAAAATTATAAAAAACTACATAAAAATATAT
>NW_027475936.1:0-26335 GCF_051020985.1 Nomia melanderi | reverse complement strand
ATATAAAACTATATGAAACTATATAAAACTAATAAAACTATATAAAACTATATAAAACTATATAAAATTATATAAAACTATATCAAACTATATAAAACTATATAACACTAACAAAACTATATAAACCTCTATAGAACTATATAAAACTAATAAAACTATAAAACTATATAAAACTCTAACAAACTATATAAACTATATAAAAGTAACAAAACTATATAATACTATGTAAAACTATATAAAACTAATAAAACTATATAAAACTATATATAACTATATAAAACTCTATAAAACTATATAAACTATATAAAACTAACAAAACTATATAATACTATGTAAAAGTATATAAAATTATATAAAACTATATAAATCTATCAAAACTATATAAAACTATATAAAACTATATAAAACTGACAAAACTATATAAAACTCTATAGAATTATATAAAACTATATAAAACTATATAAAACTATATAAAACTATGTAAAACTATATAAAACTATGTAAAACTATGTAAAACTATATAAAACTATATAAAACTATATAAAACTATATAAAACTATATAAAACTAGGTAGAACTATACAAAACTACATAAAACTATATAAAACTAATAAAACTATATAAAACTATATAAAACTCTATAAAACTATATAAACTATATAAAACTAACAAAACTATATAATACTATGTAAAACTATATAAAATTATATAAAACTATATAAAACTAATAAAACTATGCAAAACTATATAGTACTATATAAAACTATATAAATCTAATAGAACTATATAAAACTATATAGTACTATATAAAACTATATAGTACTATATAAAACTATATAAAACTATATAAAACTATATAAAACTATATAAAACTATATTAAACTATGTAAAACTATATAAAACTATGTAAAACTATGTAAAACTATATAAAACTATATAAAACTATATAAAACTAATAGAACTATATAAAACTATATAGTACTATATAAAACTATATAAAACTATATAAAACTATATAAAACTATATAAAACTATATAAAACTATATAAAACTATCAAAACTATATAAAACTATATAAAACTATATAAAACTAACAAAACTATATAAAACTCTATAGAACTATATAAAACTATATAAAACTATATAAAACTATGTAAAACTATATAAAACTATGTAAAACTATGTAAAACTATGTAAAACTATATAAAACTATATAAAACTATATAAAACTATATAAAACTATATAAAACTATATAAAACTAGATAGAACTATACAAAACTACATAAAACTATATAAAAGTATATAAAAATATATAAAGCTATATAAAACTCTATAAAACCATATAAACTATATAAAAGTAACAAAACTATATAATACTATGTAAAACTATATAAAACTAATAAAACTATATAAAACTATATATAACTATATAAAACTCTATAACACTATATAAACTATATAAAACTAAAAAACTATATAATACTATGTAAAACTATATAATATTATATAAAACTATATAAAACTAACAAAACTATATAAAACTCTATAGAACTATATAAAACTATATTAAACTATATAAAACTATGTAAAAGTATATAAAACTATGTAAAACTATGTAAAACTATGTAAAACTATATAAAACTATATAAAACTATATAAAACTATATAAAACTATATAAAACTATATAAAACTAGATAGAACTATACAAAACTACATAAAACTATATAAAAGTATATAGAAATATATAAAACTATATTAAACTATATAAAACTATATAAAACTATATAAACGTATATAAAACTCTATAAAACTATATAAACTATATAAAACTAACAAAACTATATAATACTATGTAAAACTATATAAAACTAATAAAACTATATAAAACTATATAAAACTATATAAAACTATATAAAAATAATAAAACTATATAAAACTAGGTAAAACTCTATAAAACTATATAAACTATATAAAACTAACAAAACTATATAACACTATATAAAACTATATAAAACTAGATAGAACTATACAAAACTACATAAAACTATATAAAAGTATATAGAAATATATAAAACTATATAAAACTATATAAAACTATGTAAAACTATATAAAACTATGTAAAACTATATAAAACTATATAAAACTCTATAAAACTCTATAAAACTATATAAAACTGTATAAAGCTATATAAAACTATATAAAACGATATAAAACTATATAAAACTATATAAAACTATATATAACTATATAAAACTATATAAATCCATATAAAATCATATAAAACTATATAAAACTGTATAAAACTGTATAAAACAATATAAAACAATACAAAACTATATCAAACTACGTAAAACTATATAAAACTATGTAAAACTATAGAAAACTATATGAAACTAATAGAACTATATAAAACTATATAGTACTATATAAAACTATATAAAACTATATAAAACTATATAAACCTATATAAAACTATATAAAACCATCAAAACTATATAAAACTATCAAAACTATATAAAACTATATAAAACTAACAAAACTATATAAAACTCTATAGAACTATATAAAACCATTTAAAACTATATAAAACTATATAAAACTATATAAAACTATATAAAACTATATAAAACTAGATAGAACTATATAAAACTATATAAAACTATATAAAACTATATAAAACTATATAAAACTATATAAAACTATATAAAACTATATAAAACTATATAAAACTATATAAATCCATATAAAATCATATAAAACTATATGAAACTGTATAAAATTATATAAAACTATATAAAACTGTATAAAACTATATAAAACTATATAAAACTATATAAAACTATATAAAACTATATAAAACTATATAAATCCATATAAAATCATATAAAACTATATAAAACTGTATAAAACTGTATAAAACAATATAAAACAATACAAAACTATATAAAACTATGTAAAGCTATATAAAACTATGTAAAACTATATAAAACTATAAAAACTAATAGAACTATATAAAACTATATAGTACTATATAAAACTATATAAAACTATATAAAACTATATAAAACTAAATAAAACCATCAAAACTATATAAAACTATCAAAACTATATAAAACTATATGAAACTAACAAAACTATATAAAACTCTATAGAACTATATAAAACTATATAAAACTATATAAAACTATATAAAACTATATAAAACTATATAAAACTATATAAAACTATATAAAACTAGATAGAACTATGTAAAACTATATAAAACTATATAAAACTGTATAAAATTATATAAAACTATATAAAACTGTATAAAACTATATAAAACTATATAAAACTATATAAAACTATATAAAACTATATAAAACTATATAAAACTATATAAAACAATATAAAACTAACAAAACTATATAAAACTCTATTGAACTATATAAAACTATATAAAACTATATAAAACTATGTAAAACTAATAAAACTATATAAAACTGTATAACACTATGTAAAACTATATAAAACTATATAAAACTCTATAAAACTCTATAAAACTATATAACTATATAAAACTATATAAAACTATATAAAACTATATAAAACTATATAAATCCATATAAAATCATATAAAACTATATAAAACTGTATAAAATTATATAAAACTATATAAAACTATATAAAACTATATAAAACTGTATAAAACTATATAAAACTAGATAGAACTATATAAAACTATATAAAACTATATAAAACTATATAAAACTATATAAAACTATGTAAAACTATATAGTACTATATAAAACTCTATAAAACTATATAAAACTATATCAAACTAAATAAAACTATATAACACTAACAAAACTATATAAAACTCTATAGAACTATAAAAAACTATATAAAACTATATAAAACTATATAAAACTATACAAAACTATACAAAACTAACAAAACTATATAAAACTCTATAGAACTATATAAAATTATATAAAACTATATAAAACTATATAGTACTATATAAAACTATATAAAACTATATAAAACTATATAAACCTATATAAAACTATATAAAACCATCAAAACTATATAAAACTATCAAAACTATATATAACAAAACTATATAAAACTCTATAGAACTATATAAAACTATTTAAAACTATATAAAACTATATAAAACTATATAAAACTATATAAAACTATATAAAACTAGATAGAACTATATAAAACTATATAAAACTATATAAAACTATATAAAACTATGTAAAACTATATAGTAATATATAAAACTCTACAAAACTATATAAAAATATAGCAAACTATATAAAACTATATAACACTAACAAAACTATATAAAACTCTATAGAACTGTAAAAAACTATATAAAACTATACAAAACTATATAAAACTATATAAAACTATATAAAACTAACAAAACTATATAAAACTCTATTGAACTATATAAAACTATATAAAACTATATAAAACTATGTAAAACTAATAAAACTATATAAAACTATATAACACTATGTAAAACTATTTAAAACTATATAAAACTCTATAAAACTCTATAAAACTATATAACTATATAAAACTATATAAAACTATATAAAACTATATAAAACTATATAAATCCATATAAAATCATATAAAACTATATAAAACTGTATAAAATTATATAAACTATATAAAACTATATAAAACTATATAAAACTATATAAAACTATATAAAACTATATAAAACTATATAAAACTATGTAAAACTATATAGTACTATATAAAACTCTATAAAACTATATAAAACTATATCAAACTAAATAAAACTATATAACACTAACAAAACTATATAAAACTCTATAGAACTATAAAAAACTATATAAAACTATATAAAACTATATAAAACTATACAAAACTATACAAAACTAACAAAACTATATAAAACTCTATAGAACTATATAAAATTATATAAAACCATATAAAACTATATAAAACTAATAAAACTATATAAAACTATATAAAACTATATAAAACTATGTAAAACTATATAAAACTATATAAAACTCTATAAAACTATATATAACTATATAAAACTCTATAAAACTATATAAACTATATAAAACTAACAAAACTATATAATACTATGTAAAACTATATAAAATTATATAAAACTATATAAAACTATCAAAACTATATAAAACTATATAAAACTATATAAAACTATATAAAACTATATAAAACTATATGAATCTATATAAAACTATATAAAACTGTATGAAACTATATAAAACTAATAAAACTATATAAAACTATATAAAACTATATAAAACTATATAAAACTATTTAAAACAATATGAAACTATAAAAAACTATATAAAACTGTACAAAACCATATACAACGAATAAAACTATATAAAACAATATAAAACTGTGTAGAACTATATAAACCTACATAGAACTATATGAAACTATATAAATCCATATAAAATCATATAAATCTATATAAAACTTTATAAAACTATATAAAACTATATAAAACTATATAAAACTATGTAAAACTATATAAAACTATATAAAACTATATAAAACTATATAAAACTATATAAAGCTATATAAAACTAGATAGAACTATATAAAACTATATAAAACCTATAAAACTGTATAAAACTATATGAAACTAAATAAAACTATATAAATCTATATAAAATTATATAAAACTATATAAAACTATATAAAACTATATAAAACTATATAAAACTATATAAAACTATATAAAACTAATAAAACTATATAAAACTATATAAAACTATATAAAACTAATAAACCTATATAAAACTATATAAAACTAATAAAACTATATAAAACTATATAAAACACTATAAAACTATATAAAACTATATAAAACTATATAAAACTATATAAAACATTATAAATCCATATAAAATCATATAAAACTATATAAAACTGTATAAAATTATATAAAACTATATAAAACTATATAAAACTATATAAAACTATATGAATCTATATAAAAGTATATAAAACTGTATAAAACTATATAAAACTAAATAAAACTATATAAATCTATATAAAATTATATAAAACTATATAAAACTATATAAAACTCTATAAAACTATATAAACTATATAAAACTATATAAAACTAATAAAACTATGTAAAACTATATAGTACTATATAAAACTATATAGTATACTATATAAAACTATATAGAACTATATAAAACTATATAAAACTAATAGGACTATATAAAACTATATAGTACTATATAAAACTATATAAAACTATATAAAACTAGATAGAAGTATATAAAACTAGATAGAACAATATAAAACTATATAAAACTATATAAAAGTATATAAAACTATATAAAACTATATAAAACCTATAAAACTGTATAAAACTGTATAAAACTATATGAAACTAAATAAAACTATATAAATCTATATAAAATTATATAAAACTATATAAAACTATATAAAACTATATAAAACTATATAAAACTATATAAAACTATATAAAACTATATAAAACTAATAAAACTATATAAAACTATATAAAACTATATAAAACTAATAAACCTATATAAAACTATATAAAACTAATAAAACTATATAAAACTATATAAAACACTATAAAACTATATAAAACTATATAAAACTATATAAAACTATATAAAACTAACAAATCTATATAATAGTATGTAAAACTATATAAAACTATATAAAACTATATAAAACTAATAAAAGTAAGTAAATCTATATAGTACTAAATAAAACTATATAAAACTATATAAAACTATATAAAACTATATAAAACTATATAAAACATTATAAATCCATATAAAATCATACAAAACTATATAAAACTGTATAAAATTATATAAAACTATATAAAACTATATAAAACTATATAAAACTATATGAATCTATATAAAACTATATAAAACTGTATAAAACTATATAAAACTAAATAAAACTATATAAATCTATATAAAATTATATAAAATTATATAAAACTATATAAAACTATATAAAACTCTATAAAACTATATAAACTATATAAAACTATATAAAACTAATAAAACTATGTAAAACTATTTAGTACTATATAAAACTATATAGAACTATATAAAACTATATAGAACTATATAAAACTATATAAAACTAATAGGACTATATAAAACTATATAGTACTATATAAAACTATATAAAACTATATAAAACTAGATAGAACTATATAAAACTAGATAGAACAATATAAAACTATATAAAACTATATAAAAGTATATAAAACTATATAAAACTATATAAAACCTATAAAACTGTATAAAACTGTATAAAACTAAACTGTATAAAACTGTATAAAACTATATGAAACTAAATAAAACTATATAAATCTATATAAAATTATATAAACTATATAAAACTATATAAAACTATATAAAACTATATATAAAACTATATAAAACTATATAAAACTAATAAAACTATATAAAACTATATAAAACTATATAAAACTAATAAACCTATATAAAACTATATAAAACTATATAAAACTAATAAAACTATATAAAACTATATAAAACACTATAAAACTATATAAAAACTATATAAAACTATATAAAACTATATAAAATAAAACTATATAAAACCATATAAAACTATATGAAACTATGTAAAACTATATAAAAATTATAAAACTATATAAATCCATACAAAATCATATAAAACTATATAAAACTTTATAAAATTATATAAAACTATATAAAACTATATAAAACTATATAAAACTATATAAAACTATATAAAACTATATAAAACTAATAAAACTATATAAAACTATATAAAACTATATAAAACTATATAAAACTATATAAAACTATATAAAACTATATAAAACTATATAAAACTATATAAAACTGTATAAAACTATATAAAACTATATAAAACTGTATAAAACTATATAAATCCATATAAAATCATATAAAACTATATAAAACTATTTAAAACTATGTAAAACTATATAAAACTATGTAAAACTACATAAAACTATATAAACTATATAAAACTATATAAACTATATAAAACTAACAAAACTATATAATACTATGTAAACTATGTAAAACTATATAAAACTATATAAAACTATATAAACTATATAAAACTAACAAAACTATATAATACTATGTAAAACTATATAAAACTATATAAAACTATATAAAACTAATAAAAGTAAGTAAAACTATATAGTACTATATAAAACTATATAAAACTATATAAAACTGTATAAAACTATATAAAACTATATAAAACTATATAAAACTATATAAATCCATATAAAATCATATAAAACTATATAAAACTATTTAAAACTATGTAAAACTATATAAAACTATATAAAACTATATAAAACTATATAAAACTATATAAAACTAATAAACATATATAAAACTATATAAAACTAATAAAACTATATAAAACTATATAAAACACTATAAAACTATATAAAACTATATAAAACTATATAATACTATATAAAAGTATCAAAACTATATAAAACTATATAAAACTGTATAAAACTAACAAAACTATATAAAACTCTATAGAACTATATAAAGCTATATAAAACTATATAAAACTATGTAAAACTATATAAAACTATGTAAATCTATGTAAAACTATATAAAACTATATAAAACTGTATAAAACAATATAAAACTATATAAAACTAGATAGAACTATACAAAGCTACATAAAACTATATAAAAGTATATAAAACTATATAAAACTATATTAAACTATATAAAACTATATAAAACTATATAAAACTATATAAAACTATATTAAACTATATAAAACTATATAAAACTAGATAGAACTATATAAAACTATATAAAACTATATAAAATTATATAAAACTGTATAATACTATAAAAAAACTATATAAAACTATATAAAACTGTATAATACTATATAAAACTATATAAAACTATATAAACTATATAAAACTATGTAAAACTATATAATACTATGTAAACTATATAAAATTATATAAAACTAATAAAACTATATAAAACTATATATAACTATATAAAACTCTATAAAACTATATAAACTATATAAAACTAACAAAACTATATAATACTATGTAAAACTATATAAAATTATATAAAACTATATAAAACTATCAAAACTATATAAAACTATATAAAACTATATAAAACTGACAAAACTATATAAAACTCTATAGAATTATATAAAACTATATAAAACTATATAAAACTATATAAAACTATGTAAAACTATATAAAACTATGTAAAACTATGTAAAACTATATAAAACTATATAAAACTATATAAAACTATATAAAACTATATAAAACTAGATAGAACTATACAAAACTACATAAAACTATATAAAACTAATAAAACTATATAAAACTATATAAAACTCTATAAAACTATATAAACTATATAAAACTAACAAAACTATATAATACTATGTAAAACTATATAAAATTATATAAAACTATATAAATCTATCAAAACTATATAAAACTATATAAAACTATATAAAACTGACAAAACTATATAAAACTCTATAGAATTATATAAAACTATATAAAACTATATAAAACTATATAAAACTATATAAAACTATATGAAACTATATAAAACTATATAAAACTATATAAAACTATATAAAACTCTATAAAACTATATAAACTATATAAAACTAACAAAACTATATAATACTATGTAAAACTATATAAAATTATATAAAACTATATAAAACTAATAAAACTATGCAAAACTATATAGTACTATATAAAACTATATAAATCTAATAGAACTATATAAAACTATATAGTACTATATAAAACTATATAGTACTATATAAAACTATATAAAACTATATAAAACTATATAAAACTATATAAAACTATGTAAAACTATATAAAACTATGTAAAACTATGTAAAACTATATAAAACTATATAAAACTATATAAAACTAATAGAACTATATAAAACTATATAGTACTATATAAAACTATATAAAACTATATAAAACTATATAAAACTATATAAAACTATATAAAACTATATAAAACTATCAAAACTATATAAAACTATATAAAACTATATAAAACTAACAAAACTATATAAAACCCTATAGAACTATATAAAACTATATAAAACTATATAAAACTATGTAAAACTATATAAAACTATGTAAAACTATGTAAAACTATGTAAAACTATATAAAACTATATAAAACTATATAAAACTATATAAAACTATATAAAACTATATAAAACTAGATAGAACTATACAAAACTACATAAAACTATATAAAAGTATATAAAAATATATAAAGCTATATAAAACTCTATAAAACCATATAAACTATATAAAAGTAACAAAACTATATAATACTATGTAAAACTATATAAAACTAATAAAACTATATAAAACTATATATAACTATATAAAACTCTATAACACTATATAAACTATATAAAACTAACAAAACTATATAATACTATGTAAAACTATATAAAATTATATAAAACTATATAAAACTAACAAAACTATATAAAACTCTATAGAACTATATAAAACTATATTAAACTATATAAAACTATGTAAAAGTATATAAAACTATGTAAAACTATGTAAAACTATGTAAAACTATATAAAACTATATAAAACTATATAAAACTATATATAACTATATAAAACTCTATAACACTATATAAACTATATAAAACTAACAAAACTATATAATACTATGTAAAACTATATAAAATTATATAAAACTATATAAAACTAACAAAACTATATAAAACTCTATAGAACTATATAAAACTATATTAAACTATATAAAACTATGTAAAAGTATATAAAACTATGTAAAACTATGTAAAACTATGTAAAACTATATAAAACTATATAAAACTATATAAAACTATATAAAACTATATAAAACTATATAAAACTAGATAGAACTATACAAAACTACATAAAACTATATAAAAGTATATAGAAATATATAAAACTATATTAAACTATATAAAACTATATAAAACTATATAAAACTCTATAAAACTATATAAACTATATAAAACTAACAAAACTATATAATACTATGTCAAACAATATAAAATTATATAAAACTATATAAAACTAATAAAACTATGTAAAGCTATATAGTACTATATAAAACTATATGAATCTATATAAAACTATATAAAACTATATGAAACTATATAAAACTAATAAAACTATATAAAACTATATAAAACTATATAAAATTATATAAAACTATATCAAACTATATAAAACTATATAACACTAACAAAACTATATAAACCTCTATAGAACTATATAAAACTAATAAAACTATATAAAACTATATAAAACTCTATAAAACTATATAAACTATATAAAAGTAACAAAACTATATAATACTATGTAAAACTATATAAAACTAATAAAACTATATAAAACTATATATAACTATATAAAACTCTATAAAACTATATAAACTATATAAAACTAACAAAACTATATAATACTATTTAAAACTATATAAAATTATATAAAACTATATAAAACTATCAAAACTATATAAAACTATATAAAACTATATAAAACTGACAAAACTATATAAAACTCTATAGAATTATATAAAACTATATAAAACTATATAAAACTATATAAAACTATGTAAAACTATATAAAACTATGTAAAACTATGTAAAACTATATAAAACTATATAAAACTATATAAAACTATATAAAACTATATAAAACTAGATAGAACTATACAAAACTACATAAAACTATATAAAGCTAATAAAACTATATAAAACTATATAAAACTCTATAAAACTATATAAACTATATAAAACTAACAAAACTATATAATACTATGTAAAACTATATAAAATTATATAAAACTATATAAAACTAATAAAACTATGCAAAACTATATAGTACTATATAAAACTATATAAATCTAATAGAACTATATAAAACTATATAGTACTATATAAAACTATATAAAACTATATAAAACTATATAAAACTATATAAAACTATATAAAACTATATAAAACTATGTAAAACTATATAAAACTATGTAAAACTATGTAAAACTATATAAAACTATATAAAACTATATAAAACTAATAGAACTATATAAAACTATATAGTACTATATAAAACTATATAAAACTATATAAAACTATATAAAACTATATAAAACTATATAAAACTATCAAAACTATATAAAACTATATAAAACTATATAAAACTAACAAAACTATATAAAACTCTATAGAACTATATAAAACTATATAAAACTATATAAAACTATGTAAAACTATATAAAACTATGTAAAACTATGTAAAACTATGTAAAACTATATAAAACTATATAAAACTATATAAAACTATATAAAACTATATAAAACTATATAAAACTAGATAGAACTATTACGAAACTACATAAAACTATATAAAAGTATATAAAAATATATAAAGCTATATAAAACTCTATAAAACTATATAAACTATATAAAAGTAACAAAACTATATAATACTATGTAAAACTATATAAAACTAATAAAACTATATAAAACTATATATAACTATATAAAACTCTATAACACTATATAAACTATATAAAACTAACAAAACTATATAATACTATGTAAAACTATATAAAATTATATAAAACTATATAAAACTAACAAAACTATATAAAACTCTATAGAACTATATAAAACTATATTAAACTATATAAAACTATGTAAAACTATATAAAACTATGTAAAACTATGTAAAACTATGTAAAACTATATAAAACTATATAAAACTATATAAAACTATATAAAACTATATAAAACTATATAAAACTAGATAGAACTATACAAAACTACATAAAACTATATAAAAGTATATAGAAATATATAAAACTATATTAAACTATATAAAACTATATTAAACTATATAAAACTATATAAAACTATATAAAACTATATAAAACTGGATAGAACTATATAAAACTATATAAAACTATATAAAACTATATAAAACTATGTAAAACTATATAGTACCATATAAAACTCTACAAAACTATATAAAACTATAGCAAACTATATAAAACTATATAACACTAACAAAACTATATAAAACTCTATAGAACTGTAAAAAACTATATAAAACTATACAAAACTATATAAAACTATATAAAACTATATAAAACTAACAAAACTATATAAAACTCTATTGAACTATATAAAACTATATAAAACTATATAAAACTATGTAAAACTAATAAAACTATATAAAACTATATAACACTATGTAAAACTATATAAAACTATATAAAACTCTATAAAACTCTATAAAACTATATAACTATATAAAACTATATAAAACTATATAAAACTATATAAAACTCTATAAAACTATATAAAACTATATAAAACTATATAAAACTATATAAAACTATATAAAACTATATAAAACTATATAGTACTATATAAAACTCTATAAAACTATATAAAACTATATCAAACTAAATAAAACTATATAACACTAACAAAACTATATAAAACTCTATAGAACTATAAAAAACTATATAAAACTATATAAAACTATATAAAACTATATAAAACTATACAAAACTATACAAAACTAACAAAACTATATAAAACTCTATAGAACTATATAAAATTATATAAAACTATATAAAACTATATAAAACTAATAAAACTATATAAAACTATGTAAAACTATATAAAACTATGTAAAACTATATAAAACTATATAAAACTCTATAAAACTATATAAAACTATATAAAACTATATAAAACTATATAAAACTATATAAAACTATATAAAACTATATAAAACTATATAAAACTATATAAAACTATATAAATCCATATAAAATCATATAAAACTATATGAAACTGTATAAAATTATATAAAACTATATAAAACTGTATAAAACTATATAAAACTATATAAAACTATATAAAACTATATAAAACTATATAAAACTATATAAATCCATATACAATCATATAAAACTATATAAAACTGTATAAAACTGTATAAAACAATATAAAACAATACAAAACTATATAAAACTATGTAAAGCTATATAAAACTATGTAAAACTATATAAAACTATAAAAACTAATAGAACTATATAAAACTATATAGTACTATATAAAACTATATAAAACTATATAAAACTATATAAAACTAAATAAAACCATCAAAACTATATAAAACTATCAAAACTATATAAAACTATATGAAACTAACAAAACTATATAAAACTCTATAGAACTATATAAAACTATATAAAACTATATAAAACTATATAAAACTATATAAAACTATATAAAACTATATAAAACTATATAAAACTATATAAAACTAGATAGAACTATATAAAACTATATAAAACTATATAAAACTGTATAAAATTATATAAAACTATATAAAACTGTATAAAACTATATAAAACTATATAAAACTATATAAAACTATATAAAACTATATAAAACTATATAAAACTATATAAAACTATATAAATCCATATAAAATCATATAAAACTATATAAAACTGTATAAAACTGTATAAAACAATATAAAACAATACAAAACTATATAAAAGTATGTAAAGCTATATAAAACTATGTAAAACTACATAAAACTATAAAAACTAATAGAACTATATAAAACTATATAGTACTATATAAAACTATATAAAACTATATAAAACTATATAAAACTATATAAAACTATATAAAACCATCAAAACTATATAAAACTATCAAAACTATATAAAACTATATGAAACTAACAAAACTATATAAAACTCTATAGAACTATATAAAACTATATAAAACTATATAAAACTATATAAAACTATATAAAACTATATAAAACTATATAAAACTATATAAAACTAGATAGAACTATATAAAACTATATAAAACTATATAAAACTGTATAAAATTATATAAAACTATATAAAACTGTATAAAACTATATAAAACTATATAAAAGTATATAAATCCATATAAAATCATATAAAACTATATAAAACTGTATAAAACTGTATAAAACAATATAAAACAATACAAAACTATATAAAGCTATGTAAAACTATATAAAACTATGTAAAACTATATAAAACTATAAAAACTAATAGAACTATATAAAACTATATAGTACTATATAAAACTATATAAAACTATATAAAACTATATAAAACTGTATAAAACAATATAAAACAATACAAAACTATATAAAACTATGTAAAACAATATAAAACTATAAAAACTAATAGAACTATATAAAACTATATAGTACTATATAAAACTATATAAAACTATATAAAACTATATAAAACTATATAAAACTATATAAAACTATATAAAACTATATAAAACTATATAACACTAACAAAACTATATAAAACTCTATAGAACTGTAAAAAACTATATAAAACTATATAAAACTATATAAAACTATATAAAACTATATAAAACTAACAAAACTATATAAAACTCTATAGAACTATATAAAACTATATAAAACTATATAAAACTAATAAAACTATATAAAACTATATAAAACTATGTAAAACTATATAAAACTATATAAAACTCTATAAAACTATATAACTATATAAAACTATATAAAACTATATAAAACTATATAAAACTATATAAATCCATATAAAATCATATAAAACAATATAAAACTGTATAAAACTGTATAAAACAAAATAAAACAATACAAAACTATATGAAACTATGTAAAACTATATAAAACTATGTAAAACTATATAAAACTATAAAAACTAATAGAACTATATAAAACTATATAGTACTATATAAAACTATATAAAACTATATAAAACTATATCAAACTATATAAAACTATATAACACTAACAAAACTATATAAAACTCTATAGAACTGTAAAAAACTATATGAAACTAACAAAACTATATAAAACTATATAAAACTATATAAAACTATATAAAACTATATAAATCCATATAAAATCATATAAAACTATATAAAACTGTATAAAACTGTATAAAACAATATAAAACAATACAAAACTATATAAAACTATGTAAAACTATATAAAACTATAAAAACTAATAGAACTATATAAAACTATATAGTACTATATAAAACTATATAAAACTATATAAAACTATATAAAACTATATAAAACTATATAAAACTATATAAAACCATCAAAACTATATAAAACTATCAAAACTATATAAAACTATATAAAACTATATAAAACTATATAAAACTATATAAAACTAATAAAACTATATAAAACTATATAAAACTATATAAAACTATATAAAACTATATAAAACTATATAAAACTGTATAAAACTATATAAAACTATATAAAACTATATAAAACTATATAAAACTATATAAAACTATATAAAACTATATAAATCCATATAAAATCATATAAAACTATATAAAACTGTATAAAACTGTATAAAACAATATAAAACAATACAAAACTATATAAAACTATGTAAAACTATATAAAACTATAAAAACTAATAGAACTATATAAAACTATATAGTACTATATAAAACTATATAAAACTATATAAAACTATATAAAACTATATAAAACTATATAAAACTATATAAAACTATATAAAACTATATAACACTAACAAAACTATATAAAACTCTATAGAACTGTAAAAAACTATATAAAACTATATAAAACTATATAAAACTATATAAAACTATATAAAACTAACAAAACTATATAAAACTCTATAGAACTATATAAAACTATATAAAACTATATAAAACTAATAAAACTATATAAAACTATATAAAACTATGTAAAACTATATAAAACTATATAAAACTCTATAAAACTATATAACTATATAAAACTATATAAAACTATATAAAACTATATAAAACTATATAAATCCATATAAAATCATATAAAACAATATAAAACTGTATAAAACTGTATAAAACAATATAAAACAATACAAAACTATATAAAACTATGTAAAACTATATAAAACTATGTAAAACTATATAAAACTATAAAAACTAATAGAATTATATAAAACTATATAGTACTATATAAAACTATATAAAACTATATAAAACTATATCAAACTATATAAAACTATATAACACTAACAAAACTATATAAAACTCTATAGAACTGTAAAAAACTATATGAAACTAACAAAACTATATAAAACTCTATAGAACTATATAAAACTATATAAAACTATATAAAACTATATAAAACTAATAAAACTATATAAAACTATATAAAACTATATAAAACTATATAAAACTTATAAAACTGTATAAAACTGTATAAAACAATATAAAACAATACAAAACTATATAAAACTATGTAAAACTATATAAAACTATAAAAACTAATAGAACTATGTAAAACTATATAGTACTATATAAAACTATATAAAACTATATAAAACTATATAAAACTATATAAAACTATATAAAACCATCAAAACTATATAAAACTATCAAAACTATATAAAACTATATAAAACTAACAAAACTATATAAAACTCTATAGAACTATATAAAACTATATAAAACTATATAAAACTATATAAAACCATATAAAACTATATAAAACTATATAATACTAGATAGAACTATATAAAACTATATAAAACTATATAAAACTATATAAAACTATGTAAAACTATATAGTACTATATAAAACTCTACAAAACTATATAAAACTATATCAAACTATATAAAACTATATAACACTAACAAAACTATATAAAACTCTATAGAACTGTAAAAAACTATATAAAACTATATAAAACTATATAAAACTATATAAAACTATATAAAACTAACAAAACTATATAAAACTCTATAGAACTATATAAAACTATATAAAACTATATAAAACTATATAAAACTAACAAAACTATATAAAACTATATAAAACTGTGTAAAACTATATAAAACTATATAAAACTCTATAAAACTATATAACTATATAAAACTATATAAAACTATATAAAACTATATAAAACTATATAAATCCATATAAAATCATATAAAACTATATAAAACTGTATAAAACTGTATAAAACAATATAAAACAATACAAAACTATATAAAACTATGTAAAACTATATAAAACTATGTAAAACTATATAAAACTATAAAAACTAATAGAACTATATAAAACTATATAGTACTATATAAAACTATATAAAACTATATAAAACTATATCAAACTATATAAAACTATATAACACTAACAAAACTATATAAAACTCTATAGAACTGTAAAAAACTATATAAAACTCTATAGAACTATATAAAACTATATAAAACTATATAAAACTATATAAAACTAATAAAACTATATAAAACTATATAAAACTATATAAAACTATATAAAACTATATAAAACTATATAAAACTGTATAAAACTATATAAAACTATATAAAACTATATAAAACTATATAAAACTATATAAAACTATATAAAACTATATCAAACTATATAAAACTATATAAAACTATATAAAACTATATAAAACTCTATAAAACTATATAAACTATATAAAACTAACAAAACTATATAATACTATGTAAAACTATATAAAACTAATAAAACTATATAAAACTATATAAAACTCTATAAAACTAACAAAACTATATAAAACTCTATAGAACTATATAAAACTATATAAAACTATATAAAACTATATAAAACTGTATAAAACAATATAAAACTATCAAAACTATATAGAACTATCAAAACTATATAAAACTATATAAAACTATATAAAACTAACAAAACTATATAAATCTCTATAGAACTATATAAAACTAATAAAACTATATAAAACTATATAAAACTGTATAAAACTATATAAAACTATATAAAACGATATAAAACTATATAAAACTATATAAAACTATATATAACTATATAAAACTATATAAATCCATATAAAATCATATAAAACTATATAAAACTGTATAAAACTGTATAAAACAATATAAAACAATACAAAACTATATCAAACTATGTAAAACTATATAAAACTATGTAAAACTATAGAAAACTATATGAAACTAATAGAACTATATAAAACTATATAGTACTATATAAAACTATATAAAACTATATAAAACTATATAAACCTATATAAAACTATATAAAACCATCAAAACTATATAAAACTATGTAAAACTAATAAAACTATATAAAACTATATAACACTATGTAAAACTATATAAAACTATATAAAACTCTATAGAACTATAGAAAACTATTTAAAACTATATAAAACTATATAAAACTATATAAAACTATATAAAACTATATAAAACTAGATAGAACTATATAAAACTATATAAAACTATATAAAACTATATAAAACTATATAAAACTATGTAAAACTATATAGTACTATATAAAACTCTACAAAACTATATAAAACTATAGCAAACTATATAAAACTATATAACACTAACAAAACTATATAAAACTCTATAGAACTGTAAAAAACTATATAAAACTATACAAAACTATATAAAACTATATAAAACTATATAAAACTAACAAAACTATATAAAACTCTATTGAACTATATAAAACTATATAAAACTATATAAAACTATGTAAAACTAATAAAACTATATAAAACTATATAACACTATGTAAAACTATATAAAACTATATAAAACTCTATAAAACTCTATAAAACTATATAACTATATAAAACTATATAAAACTATATAAAACTATATAAAACTATATAAATCCATATAAAATCATATAAAACTATATAAAACTGTATAAAATTATATAAAACTATATAAAACTATATAAAACTATATAAAACTATATAAAACTATATAAAACTAGATAGAACTATATAAAACTATATAAAACTATATAAAACTATATAAAACTATATAAAACTATGTAAAACTATATAGTACTATATAAAACTCTATAAAACTATATAAAACTATATCAAACTATATAAAACTATATAACACTAACAAAACTATATAAAACTCTATAGAACTATAAAAAACTATATAAAACTATATAAAACTATATAAAACTATACAAAACTATACAAAACTAACAAAACTATATAAAACTCTATAGAACTATATAAAATTATATAAAACCATATAAAACTATATAAAACTAATAAAACTATATAAAACTATATAAAACTATATAAAACTATGTAAAACTATATAAAACTATATAAAACTCTATAAAACTATATAAAACTATATAAAACTAACAAAACTATATAAAACTCTATTGAACTATATAAAACTATATAAAACTATATAAAACTATGTAAAACTAATAAAACTATATAAAACTATATAACACTATGTAAAACTATATAAAACTATATAAAACTCTATAAAACTCTATAAAACTATATAACTATATAAAACTATATAAAACTATATAAAACTATATAAAACTATATAAATCCATATAAAATCATATAAAACTATATAAAACTGTATAAAATTATATAAAACTATATAAAACTATATAAAACTATATAAAACTATATAAAACTATATAAAACTAGATAGAACTATATAAAACTATATAAAACTATATAAAACTATATAAAACTATATAAAAACTATGTAAAACTATATAGTACTATATAAAACTCTATAAAACTATATAAAACTATATCAAACTATATAAAACTATATAACACTAACAAAACTATATAAAACTCTATAGAACTATAAAAAACTATATAAAACTATATAAAAACTATATAAAACTATACAAAACTATACAAAACTAACAAAACTATATAAAACTCTATAGAACTATATAAAATTATATAAAACCATATAAAACTATATAAAACTAATAAAACTATATAAAAACTATATAAAACTATATAAAACTATGTAAAACTATATAAAACTATATAAAACTCTATAAAACTATATAAAACTATATAAAACTATATAAAACTATATAAAACTATATAAAACTATATAAAACTATATAAAACTATATAAAACTATATAAAACTATATAAATCCATATAAAATCATATAAAACTATATGAAACTGTATAAAATTATATAAAACTATATAAAACTGTATAAAACTATATAAAACTATATAAAACTATATAAAACTATATAAAACTATATAAAACTATATAAATCCATATAAAATCATATAAAACTATATAAAACTGTATAAAACTGTATAAAACAATATAAAACAATACAAAACTATATAAAAGTATGTAAAGCTATATAAAACTATGTAAAACTACATAAAACTATAAAAACTAATAGAACTATATAAAACTATATAGTACTATATAAAACTATATAAAACTATATAAAACTATATAAAACTATATAAAACTATATAAAACCATCAAAACTATATAAAACTATCAAAACTATATAAAACTATATAAAACTATATAAAACTAGATAGAACTATATAAAACTATATAAAACTATATAAAACTATATAAAACTATGTAAAACTATATAGTACTATATAAAACTCTACAAAACTATATAAAACTATATCAAACTATATAATATAAAACTATATAACACTAACAAAACTATATAAAACTCTATAGAACTGTAAAAAACTATATAAAACTATATAAAACTATATAAAACTATATAAAACTAACAAAACTATATAAAACTCTATAGAACTATATAAAACTATAAAACTATATAAAACTATATAAAACTAATAAAACCATATAAAACTATATAAAACTATATAATACTAGATAGAACTATATAAAACTATATAAAACTATATAAAACTATATAAAACTATGTAAAACTATATAGTACTATATAAAACTCTACAAAACTATATAAAACTATATCAAACTATATAAAACTATATAACACTAACAAAACTATATAAAACTCTATAGAACTGTAAAAAACTATATAAAACTATATAAAACTATATAAAACTATAAAACTATATAAAACTATATAAAACTAACAAAACTATATAAAACTCTATAGAACTATATAAAACTATATAAAACTATATAAAACTATATAAAACTAATAAAACTATATAAAACTATATAAAACTATGTAAAACTATATAAAACTATGTAAAACTATATAAAACTATAAAAACTAATAGAACTATATAAAACTATATAGTACTATATAAAACTATATAAAACTATATAAAACTATATCAAACTATATAAAACTATATAACACTAACAAAACTATATAAAACTCTATAGAACTGTAAAAAACTATATAAAACTATATAAAACTATATAAAACTATATAAAACTATATAAAACTATATAAAACTAACAAAACTATAGAAAACTCTATAGAACTATATAAAACTATATAAAACTATATAAAACTATATAAAACTAATAAAACTATATAAAACTATATAAAACTATGTAAAACTATATAAAACTATATAAAATTCTATAAAACTATATAACTATATAAAACTATATAAAACTATATAAAACTATATAAAACTATATAAAACTATATAAATCCATATAAAATCATATAAAACTAAATAAAACTGTATAAAACTATATAAAACCATATAAAACTATATAAAACTATATAAAACTATATAAAACTATATAAAACTAGATAGAACTATATAAAACTATATAAAACTATATAAAACTATATAAAACTATGTAAAACTATATAGTACTATATAAAACTCTACAAAACTATATAAAACTATATCAAACTATATAAAACTATATAACACTAACAAAACTATATAAAACTCTATAGAACTGTAAAAAACTATATAAAACTATATAAAACTATATAAAACTATATACAACTATATAAAACTAACAAAACTATATAAAACTCTATAGAACTATATAAAACTATATAAAACTATATAAAGCTATATAAAACTAATAAAACTATATAAAACTATATAAAACTATATAAAACTATATAAAATTATATAAATCCATATAAAATCATATAAAACTATATAAAACTGTATAAAACTGTATAAAACAATATAAAACAATACAAAACTATATAACACTATGTAAAACTATATAAAACTATGTAAAACTATATAAAACTATAAAAACTAATAGAACTATATAAAACTATATAGTACTATATAAAACTATATAAAACTATATAAAACTATATCAAACTATATATAACTATATAACACTAACAAAACTATATAAAACTCTATAGAACTGTAAAAAACTATAAAACTATATAAAACTATATAAAACTATATAAAACTATATAAAACTATATAAAACTATATAAACCTATATAAAACTATATAAAACTAACAAAACTATATAAAACTCTATAGAACTATATAAAACTATATAAAACTATATAAAACTATATAAAACTATATAAAACTATATAAAACTAGATAGAACTATATAAAACTATATAAAACTATATAAAACTGTATAAAATTATATAAAACTATATTAAGCTATATAAAACTATATAAAACTGTATAAAACTATATAAAACTAACAAAACTATATAATACTATGTAAAACTATATAAAACTATATAAAACTATATAAAACTATATAAAACTAATAAAACTATGTAAAACTATATTGTACTATATAAAACTATATAAAACTATATAAAACTATATAAATCCATATGAAATCATATAAAACTATATAAAACTGTATAAAATTATATAAAACTATATAAAAATATATAAAACTATGTAAAACTATATAAAACTATGTAAAACTATATAAAACTGTATAAAACTATATAAAACTATATAAAACTATACAAAACTAGATAGAACTATACAAAACTATAAAAAACTATATAAAAGTATATAAAACTATATAAAACTATATAAAACTATATTAAACTATATAAAACTATATAAAACTATATAAAACTATATAAAACCATATAAAACTATATAAAACTATATAATACTATATAAAACTATATAAAACTATATAAAACTATGTAAAACTATATAAAACTATATAAAAGTATATAAAACTATATAAAATTATATAAAACTATATCAAACTATATAAACCTCTTTGGAACTATAAAAAACTATATAAAACTATATTAAACTATATAAAACTAATAAAACTATATAAAACTATATAAAACTATATAAAACTAATAAAACTATATAAAACTATATAAAACTATATAAAACTATATAAAACTATATAAAACTATATAAAGCTATATAAAACTAATAAAACTATATAAAACTATATAAAACTCTATAAAACTATATAAACTATATAAAACTAACAAAACTATATAATACTATGTAAAACTATAAAATTATATAAAACTATATAAAACTAATAAAACTATATAAAATTATATAAAACTCTATAAAACTAATAAAACTATGCAAAACTATATAAAACTCTATAACACTATATAAACTATATAAAACTAACAAAACTATATAATACTATGTAAAACTATATAAAACTAATAAAACTATATAAAACTATATAAAACTATATAAAACTATATAAAACTTATAAAACTATATAGAAATTTATAAAACTATATAAAACTATATAAAACATATGAAACTATATAGAAATTTATAAAACTATATAAAACTTTATAAAACTATATAAAACTATATAAAACTATATAAAACTATATAAAACTATATAAAAATATATGAAACTATATAAAACTATATAAAACTATATAAAACTATATAAAACTATATAAAACTATATAAAACTATGTAAAACTATATAAAACTATATAAAAGTATATAAAACTATATAAAATTATATAAAACTATATCAAACTATATAAACCTCTATGGAACTATAAAAAACTATATAAAACTATATTAAACTATATAAAACTAATAAAACTATATAAAACTATATAAAACTATATAAAACTAATAAAACTATATAAAACTATATAAAACTATATAAAACTATATAAAACTATATAAAACTATATAAAGCTATATAAAACTAATAAAACTATATAAAACTATATAAAACTCTATAAAACTATATAAACTATATAAAACTAACAAAACTATATAATACTATGTAAAACTATATAAAATTATATAAAACTATATAAAACTAATAAAACTATGCAAAACTATATAAAACTCTATAACACTATATAAACTATATAAAACTAACAAAACTATATAATACTATGTAAAACTATATAAAACTAATAAAACTATATAAAACTATATAAAACTATATAAAACTATATAAAACTTATAAAACTATATAGAAATTTATAAAACTATATAAAACTATATAAAACATATGAAACTATATAGAAATTTATAAAACTATATAAAACTTTATAAAACTATATAAAACTATATAAAACTATATAAAACTATATAAAACTATATAAAAATATATAAAACTATATAAAACTATATAAATCCATATAAAAACATATAAAACTATATAAAACTGAATAAATCTGTATAAAACTATATAAAACTATATAAAACTATATAAAACTATATAAAACTATATAAAACTATTTAAAACAATATGAAACTATATAAAACTATATAAAACTATACAAAACCATATACAACGAATAAAACTATAAAAACAATATAAAACTGTGTAGAACTATATAAACCTACATAGAACTATATGAAACTATATAAATCCATATAAAATCATATAAATCTATATAAAACTTTATAAAATTATATAAAACTATATAAAACTATATAAAACTATATAAAACTATATAAAACTATATAAAACTATATAAAACTATATAAAACTATATAAAACTAGATAGAACTATATAAAACTATATAAAACTATATAAAACTATATAAAACTATGTAAAACTATATAGTACTATATAAAACTCTACAAAACTATATAAAACTATATCAAACTATATAAAACTATATAACACTAACAAAACTATATAAAACTCTATAGAACTATATAAAACTATATAAAACTATATAAAACTAATAAAACTATATAAAACTATATAAAACTATGTAAAACTATATAAAACTATATAAAACTCTATAAAACTAGATAGAACTATATAAAACTATCTAAAACTATATAAAACTATGTAAAACTATATAGTACTATATAAAACTCTACAAAACTATATAAAACTATATCAAACTATATAAAACTATATAACA
>NW_027475935.1:0-26360 GCF_051020985.1 Nomia melanderi | reverse complement strand
TTTTATATAGTTTTATATACTTTTATATAGTTTTATATACTTTTATATGGTTTTATATAGTTTTATATAGTTTTACATAGTTTTATATATTTTTATACAGTTTTACATAGTTTTATATAGTTCTACATAGTTTTATACAATTTTATATAGTTTTATACAGTTTTATAGAGTTTTATATAGTTTTATATAGTTTTATATACTTTTACATAGTTTTATATACTTTTATATGGTTTTATATGCTTTTATATAGTTTTACACAGTTTTATATAGTTTTATTAGTTTTATATAGTTTTATATAGTTTTATAAAGTTTTATATAGTTTTATATAGTTTTATATAGTTTTATATAGCATTATTAGTTTTATATAATTTTATATAGTTTTATTAGTTTGATATAGTTTTATATAGTGTTATATACGTTTATATAGTTTTATATAGTTCTATATAGTTTTATATAGTTTTATATAGTTTTATATAGATTTATATAGTTTTATATGGTTTTATATAGTTTTACAAAGTTTTATATAGTTCTATATTGTTTTATACAATTTTATATAGTTTTATATAGTTTCATAGAGGTTTATATAGTTCTATATAGTTTTAGATAGTTTTATATGGTTTTATACGCTTATATATAATTTTATATAGTTCTATATAGTTTTATACAATTTTATATAGTTTTATATAATTTTATATAGTTTTATTAGTTTTATATAGTTTTATATAGCTTTACATAGTTTTATATAGTTTTATATAGTTTTATATAGTTTTATATAGTTTTATATAGTTTTATATACGTTTATTTAGTTTTATATAGTTTTATTAGTTTTATATAATTTTATATAGTTTTATATAGTTCTATATAGCTTTATTCAATTTTATATAGTTTTATATAGTTTTATAGAGTTTCATATAGCTTTATATAGTTCTATATAGTTATATAGTTTTATATAGTTTTATATAGTTATATAGTTTTATATAGTTTTATTAGTTTTATATAATTTTATATAGTTTTATATAGTTTTATAGAGTTTTATATAGTTTTACATAGTTTTATATAGTTTTATATACTTTTATAAAGTTTTATAAAGTTTTACATACGTCTTATATAGTTTTATATAGTTTTATATAGTTTTATATAGTTTTATATAGTTATATTAGTTTTATATAGTTTTATATAGTTTTATACAGTTTTGTCTGGTTTTATACAGTTGTGTATACTATTATATAGTTTCATATAGTTTTATATAGTTTTATATAGTTCTACATAGTTTCATACAATTTTATATAGTTTTAAATAGTTTTATAGAGTTTTATATAGTTTTATATAGTTTTATATACTTTTATATAGTTTTATATGGTTTTACAAACTTCTTATATAGTTTTATATAGTTTTTATACTTTTATATAGTTTTATATAGTTTCACATAGTTTTATATAGTTCTATATAGTTTTATACAATTTTATATAGTTTTATATAGTTTTATAGAGTTTTATATAGTTTTATATACTTTTATATACTTTTATATAGTTTTATATAGTTTTACAAACTTCTTATATAGTTTTATATAGTTTTTATACTATTATATAGTTTTATATAGTACTATATAGTTCTACAAACTTCATATATAGCTTTATATAGTTTTTATACTTTTATATAGTTTTATATAGTTCTATATAGTTTTACATAGTTTTATATAGTTTTATAGAGTTTTATATAGTTTTATATAGTTTTATATACTTTTATATAGTTTTATATAGTTTTTACACTTTTATATAGTTTTATATAGTTCTACACAGATTAACATAGTTTTATATAGTTTTATATAGTTTTGTATAGTTTTATATACTTTTATATAGCTTTAAATGTTTTACATTCTTCTTATATAGTTTTATATAGTGTTATATGCGTTTATATAGTTTCATATAGTTCTATATAGTTTTACATAGTTGTGTATAGTTTTATTAGTTTTATATAGTTTTATATAGTTTTATACAGTTTTATCTGGTTTTATACAGTTCTGTATACTATTATATAGTTTTATATAGTTTTATATAGTTTTATATAGTTTCATATAGTTTTATAGATTTTCATACAGTTTTACATAGTTTTACATAGTTCTATATAGTTTCATACAATTTTATATAGTTTTATATAGTTTTATAGAGTTTTATATAGTTTTATATAGTTTTTATACTTTTATATAGTTTTATATAGTTCTACATAGTTTCACATAGTTTTATATAGTTTTATATAGTTTTGTATAGTTTTATATACTTTTATATAGCTTTAAATGTTTTACATTCTTGTTATATAGTTTTATATAGTGTTATATGCGTTTATATAGTTTCATATAGTTCTATATAGTTTTACATAGTTTTTTATAGTTTTATATACGTTTATTTAGTTTTATATAGTTTTATTAGTTTTATATAATTTTACATAGTATTACATAGTTTTATATAGTTGTATTAGTTTTATATATTTTTATAGTTTTACATAGTTTTATATAGATTCATTAGTTTTATATAGTTTTATATCTTTTTATATAGTTTTATATAGTTTTATATAGTTTTATTTAGTTTTATTTGTTTTATATAGTTTTATATTTCTTTACATAGTTTTATTAGTTTTATATCGTTTTATATAGATTTATATAGTTTTATATACGTTTATTTAATGTTATATAGTTTTATTAGTTTTATATAATTTTACATAGTTTTACATAGGTTTATATAGTTTTATTAGTTTTATATATTTTTATATAGTTTTACATTGTTTTATATAGATTCATTAGTTTTATATAGTTTTATATAGTTTTATATATTTTTATACAGTTTTATATAGTTTTATATAATTTTATATGGTTTTATATGCTTTTATATAGTTTTACATAGTTTTATATAGATTTATTACTTTTATATAGTTTTATATAGTTTTATATAGTTTTATATAGTTTTATATAGTTTTATATAGTTTTATATAGTTTTATATAGTTTTATATAGTTTTATATAGTTTTATTAGGTTTATATAGTTTTATATAGTTTTATATAGTTTTATATAGTTTTATTAGTTTTATATAATTTCATATAGTTTTATTAGTTTTATATAGTTTTATATAGTTTTATATAGTTTTATTAGTTTTATATAATTTTATATAGTTTTATTAGTTTTATATAGTTTTATATAGTTTTATATAGTTTTATTAGTTTTATATAATTTGACACAGTGTTACATAGTTTTATATAGTTGTATTAGTTTTATATATTTTTATAGTTTTACATAGTTTTATATAGATTCATTAGTTTTATATAGTTTTATATAGTTTTATATGGTTTTATTAGTTTTATATATTTTTATATAGTTTTATATAGTTTTATATACTTTTATATGGTTTTATATGCTTTTATATAGTTTTACGTAGTTTTATATAGTTTTATATAGTTTTATATAGTTTTATATAGTTTTATATAGTTTTATATACCTTTAAATTGTTTTACATTCTTATTATATAGTTTTATATAGTGTTATAGCGTTTATATAGTTTTATATAGATTTATATAGTTTTATATAGTTTTATACAATTTTATATAGTTTTATATAGATTTATATAGTTTTATATAGTTTTATATAGTTTTATATAGTTTTACATAGTTTTATATAGTTTTATATAGTTTTATATAGTTTTATATAGTTTTATATGGTTTTATATGCTTTTATATAGTTTTATATAGTTCTATATAGTTTTATACAATTTTATATAGTCTTATATAGTTTTATAGAGTTTTATATAGTTTTATATAGTTTTACATACGTCTTATATAGTTTTATATAGTTTTGTTAGTTTTATATAGTTTTATATAGTTCTATATAGTTTTTTACAATTTTATATATTTTTATATAATTTTATGGAGTTTTATATATTTTTATATGGTTTTATATACTTTTATATAGTTTTATGTAGTTTTACAAACTTCTTATATAGTTTTGTATAGTTTTTATACTTTTATATAGTTTTATATAGTTCTATATAGTTTTACATAGTTTTATATAGTTTTATATACGTTTATTTTGTTTTCTATAGTTTTATTAGTTTCATATAATTTGACATAGTGTTACATAGTTTTATATAGTTGTATTAGTTTTATGTATTTTTATAGTTTTACATGTTTTTATATAGATTCATTAGTTTTATATAGTTTTATATACTTTTATATAGTTTTATATAGTTTTATTAGTTTTATATATTTTTATATAGTTTTACATAGTTTTATATAGATTTATTAGTTTTATTAGTTTTATATAGTTTTATATAGTTTTATACAGTTTTATCTGGTTTTATACAGTTTTGTATACTATTATATAATTTTATATAGTTTTATATAGTTTTATACAGTTTTATCTGGTTTTATACAGTTTTGTATACTATTATATAATTTTATATAGTTTTATATAGTTTTATATAGTTTTATAGATTTTCAAACAGTTTTACATAGTTTTATATAGTTCTATATAGTTTTATACAATTTTATATAGTTTTATATAGTTTTATATAGTTTTTTATACTTTTATATAGTTTGATGTACTTTTATATGGTTTTATATGCTTTTATATAGTTTTACATAGTTTTATATAGTTTTATTAGTTTTATATAGTTTTATATAGTTTAATAAAGTTTTATATAGTTTTATATAGTTTTATATACTTTTATATACCTTTAAATTGTTTTACATTCTTATTATATAGTTTTATATAGTGTTATAGCGTTTATATAGTTTTATATAGTTCTATATAGTTTTACATAGTTGTGTATAGTTTTATTAATTTTATATAGTTTTATATAGTTTTAAACAGTTTTATCTGGTTTTATACAGTTCTGTATACTATTATATAGTTTTATATAGTTGTATATAGTTTTATAGATTTTCATACAGTTTTACATAGTTTTATATATTTCTATATAGTTTCATATAATTTTATATAGTTTTATATAGTTTTATAGAGTTTTATATAGTTTTATATAGTTTTATATAGTTTTATATTCTTTTATATAGTTTTATATAGTTTTTACACTTTTATATAGTTTTATATAGTTCTACACAGATTAACATAGTTTTATATAGTTTTATACAGTTTTGTATACTATTATATAATTTTATATAGTTTTATATAGTTTTATATAATTTTATATAGTTTTATAGATTTTCATACAGTTTTACATAGTTTTATATAGTTCTATATAGTTTTATACAATTTTATATAGTTTTATATAGTTTTATATAGTTTTTTATACTTTAATATAGTTTTATATACTTTTATATGGTTTTATATGCTTTTATATAGTTTTACATAGTTTTATATAGTTTTATTAGTTTTATATAGTTTTATATAGTTTTATAAAGTTTTATATAGTTTTATATAGTTTTATATACTTTTATCTACCTTTAAATTGTTTTACATTCTTATTATATAGTTTTATATAGTGTTATAGCGTTTATATAGTTTTATATAGTTCTATATAGTTTTACATAGTTGTGTATAGTTTTATTAATTTTATATAGTTTTATATAGTTTTATACAGTTTTATCTGGTTTTATACAGTTCTGTATACTATTGTATAGTTTTATATAGTTGTATATAGTTTTATAAATTTTCATACAGTTTTACATAGTTTTATATATTTCTATATAGTTTCATATAATTTTATATAGTTTTATATAGTTTTATAGAGTTTTATATAGTTTTATATAGATTTATATACTATTATATAGTTTTATATAGTTTTTACACTTTTATATAGTTTTATATAGTTCTAGACAGATTAACATAGTTTTATATAATTTTATTAGTTTTATATCTTTTTATATAGTTTTACATAGTTTTATATAGATTTATTAGTTTTATATAGTTTTATAAAGTTTTATATAGTTTTATATAGTTTTATATACGTTTATTGAGTGTTATATAGTTTTATTAGTTTTATATAATTTTACATAGTTCTACATAGTTTTATATAGTTTTATTAGTTTTATATATTTTAATATAGTTTTACATAGTTTTATATAGTTTTATATAGTTTTATATAGTTTTATATAGTTTTATATAGTTTTATTAGTTTTTATATAATTTTATATAGTTTTATATAGTTTTATTAGTTTTATATAATTTGACATAGTGTTACATAGTTTTATATAGTTGTATTAGTTTTATATATTTTTATAGTTTTACATAGTTTTATATAGATTCATTAGTTCATATAGTTTTATATAGTTTTATATAGTTTTATATAGTTTTATATAGTTTTATATACTTTTATATAGTTTTATATAGTTTTTACACTTTTATATAGTTTTATATAGTTCTACACAGATTAACATAGTTTTATATAGTTTTATACAGTTTTGTATACTATTATATAATTTTATATAGTTTTATATAGTTTTATATAGTTTTATAGATTTTCATACAGTTTTACATAGTTATATATAGTTCTATATAGTTTTATACAATTTTATATAGTTTTATATAGTTTTATATAGTTTTTTATACTTTTATATAGTTTTATATACTTTTATATGGTTTTATATGCTTTTATATAGTTTTACATAGTTTTATATAGATTTATTACTTTTATATAGTTTTATATAGTTTTATATAGTTTTATATAATTTGACATAGTGTTACATAGTTTTATATAGTTGTATTAGTTTTATATATTTTTATAGTTTTACATAGTTTTATATAGATTCATTAGTTTTATATAGTTTTATATAGTTGTATATAGTTTTATATAGTTTTATATAGTTTTATATAGTTTTATTAGTTTTATATATTTTTATATAGTTTTACATAGTTTTATATAGATTTATTAGTTTTATATAGTTTTATATAGTTTTATATAGTTTTATATAGTTTTGTTAGTTTTATATAGTTTTATATAGTTCTATACAGTCTTATCTGGTTTCATACAGTTTTGTATACTATTATATACTTTTATATAGTTTTATATAGTTTTATATAGTTTTATATAGTTTTATATATTTTTATACAGTTTTACATAGTTTTATATAGTTCTATATAGTTTTTTACAATTTTATATATTTTTATATAATTTTATGGAGTTTTATATATTTTTATATGGTTTTATATACTTTTATATAGTTTTATATAGTTTTACAAACTTCTTATATAGTTTTGTATAGTTTTTATACTTTTATATAGTTTTATATAGTTCTATATAGTTTTACATAGTTTTATATAGTTGTATTAGTTTTATGTATTTTTATAGTTTTACATATTTTTATATAGATTCATTAGTTTTATGTAGTTTTATATAGTTTTATATACTTTTATATAGTTTTATTAGTTTTATATATTTTTATATAGTTTTACATAGTTTTATATAGATTCAATAGTTTTATATTGTTTTATATAGTTTTATAAAGTTTTATATGGTTTTATATATTTTTATTGGTTTTATATACTTTTATATAGTTTTATATAGTTTTACAAACTTCTTATATAGTTTTATATAGTTTTTACACTTTTATATAGTTTTATATAGTTCTACACAGATTAACATAGTTTTATATAGTTTTATATAGTTTTGTATAGTTTTATATACTTTTATATAGCTTTAAACGTTTTACATTCTTCTTATATAGTTTTATATAGTGTTATATGCGTTTATATAGTTTTATATATTTCTATATAGTTTTACATAGTTGTGTATAGTTTTATTAATTTTATATAGTTTTATATAGTTTTATATAGTTTTATATAGTTTTATATTGTTTTATATAGTTTTATATAGTTTTACAAACTTCTTATCTAGTTTTGTATAGTTTTTATACTTTTATATAGTTTTATATAGTTCTATATAGTTTTACATAGTTTTATATAGTGTTATATACGTTTATTTAGTTTTATATAGTTTTATTGGTTTTATATAATTTGACATCGTGTTACATAGTTTTATATAGTTGTATTAGTTTTATATATTTTTATAGTTTTACATAGTTTTATATAGATTCATTAGTTTTATATAGTTTTATATAGTCTTATATAGTTTTATATAGTTTTATATAGATTTATTAGTTTTATATATTTTTATATAGTTTGACATAGTTTTATATAGATTTATTAGTTTTATATAGTTTTATATAGTTTTATATAGTTTTATATACGATTATTTAGTGTTATATAGTTTTATTAGTTTTATATAATTTTACATAGTTTTCCATAGTTTTATATAGTTTTATTAGTTTTATATATTTTTATATAGTTTTACATAGTTTTATATAGATTTATAAGTTTTATATAGTTTTATATAGTTTTATATACGTTTATTTAGTGTTATATAGTTTTATTAGTTTTATATAATTTTACATAGTTCTACATAGTTTTATATAGTTTTATTAGTTTTATATATTTTTATATAGTTTTACATAGTTTTATATAGATTCATTAGTTTTATATAGTTTTATATAGCTTTATATATTTTTATATAGTTTTATATAGAATTATATAGTTTTATATAGTTTTATATAGTTTTATATACGTTTATTTAGTGTTATATAGTTTTATTAGTTTTATATAATTTTACATAGTTCTACATAGTTTTATATAGTTTTATTAGTTTTATATATTTTTATATAGTTTTACATAGTTTTATATTGATTCATTAGTTTTATATAGTTTTATATAGCTTTATATATTTTTATATAGTTTTATATAGTATTATATAGTTTTATATAGTTTTATATAGTTTTATATAGTTTTATATAGTTTTATATAGTTTTATATAGTTTTACATAGTTTTATATAGTTTTATTAGTTTTATTAGTTTTATTAGTTTTATATCGTTTTATATCGTTTTATATAGTTTTATATAGTTTTATATACGTTTATTTAGTGTTATATAGTTTTATTAGTTTTAGATAATTTTACATAGTTTTACATAGTTTTATATAGTTTTATTAGTTTTATATATTTTTATATAGTTTTACATAGTTTTATATAGATTCATTAGTTTTATATAGTTTTTTATAGTTTTATATATTTTTATATAGTTTCATATAGTTTTATATACTTTTATATGGTTTTATATGGTTTTATATGCTTTTATATAGTTTTACATAGTTTTATATAGTTTTATTAGTTTTATATAGTTTTATATACTTTTATATACTTTTACATAGTTTTATTAGTTTTATATAGTTTTACATAGTTTTTTGTAGTTTTATATAGTTTTCTATAGTTTTATATACTTTTATATAGCTTTAAATTGTTTTACATTCTTCCTATATAGTTTTATATAGTGTTATATGCGTTTATATAGTTTTATATAGTTCTATATAGTATTACATAGTTTTGTATAGTTTTATTAGTTTTATATAGTTTTATGTAGTTTTATATAGTTTTATATAGTTTTATATGGTTTTATATAGTTTTATATAGTTTCATATACGTTTATTTAGTGTTATATAGTTTTATTAGTTTTAGATAATTTTACATAGTTTTACATAGTTTTTTATAGTTTTATATATTTTTATATAGTTTCATATAGTTTTGTATACTTTTATATGGTTTTATATGGTTTTATATGCTTTTATATAGTTTTACATAGATTTATATAGTTTTATTAGTTTTATATAGTTTTATATAGTTTTATATAGTTTTATATAGTTTTATATAGTTTTATATAGTTTTATATAATTTGACATAGTGTTACATAGTTTTATATAGTTGTATTAGTTTTATATATTTTTATAGTTTTACATAGTTTTATATAGATTCATTAGTTTTATATAGTTTTATATAGTTTTATATAGTTTTATATAGTTTTATATAGTTTTATATAGATTTATTAGTTTTATATATTTTTATATAGTTTGACATAGTTTTATATAGATTTATTAGTTTTATATAGTTTTATATAGTTTTATATAGTTTTATATAGTTTTATATACGATTATTTAGTGTTATATAGTTTTATTAGTTTTATATAATTTTACATAGTTTTCCATAGTTTTATATAGTTTTATTAGGTTTATATATTTTTATATAGTTTTACGTAGTTTTATATAGATTTATTAGTTTTATATAGTTTTATATAGTTTTATATAGTTTTATATAGTTTTATATAGTTTTATATACGTTTATTTAGTGTTATATAGTTTTATTAGTTTTATATAATTTTACATAGTTCTACATAGTTTTATATAGTTTTATTAGTTTTATATATTTTTATATAGTTTTACATAGTTTTATATAGATTCATTGGTTTTATATAGTTTTATATAGCTTTATATATTTTTATATAGTTTTATATAGTATTATATAGTTTTATATAGTTTTATTAGTTTTATATAATTTTATATAGTTTTATATAGTTTTATTAGTTTTATATAATTTGATATAGTGTTACATAGTTTTATATAGTTGTATTAGTTTTATATATTTTTATAGTTTTATATAGTTTTATATAGATTCATTAGTTTTATATAGTTTTATATAGTTTTATATAGTTTTATTAGTTTTATATAGGTTTATATAGTTTTATATAGTTTTATATAGTTTTATATAGTTTTATATAGTTTTACATAGTTTTATATAGTTTTATATAGTTTTATATAGTTTTATATAGTTTTATATAGTTTTATATAGTTTTATATAGTTTTATTAGTTTTATATAATTTTATATAGTTTTATTAGTTTTATATAGTTTTGTATAGCTTTACATAGTTTTATATAGTTTTATTAGTTTTATTAGTTTTATTAGTTTTATATAGTTTTATATAGTTTTATATAGTTTTATTAGTTTTATAAATTTTTATATAGTTTTACATAGTTTTATATAGATTTATTAGTTTTATATAGTTTTATATAGTTTTATATAGTTTTATATGGTTTTATATAGTTTTACATAGTTTTATATAGTTCTATATAGTTTTATACAATTTTATATAGTTTTATATAGTTTTATTAGCTTTATATAGTTTTATTAGTTTTATATGGTTTTATATAGCCTTACATAGTTTTATATAGTTTTATTACTTTTATTAGTTTTATATACTTTTATATACTTTTACATAGTTTTATTAGTTTTATATAGTTTTACATATTTTTTTGTAGTTTTATATATTTTTCTATAGTTTTATATAGTTCTATATAGTTTTACATAGTTGTATATAGTTTTATTAGTGTTATATAGTTTTATATAGTTTTATATAGTTTTATTTAGTATTATATAGTTTTATATAGTATTATATAGTTTTATATAGTTTTATATACTTTTATTTAGTGTTATATAGTTTTATTAGTTTTATATAATTTTACATAGTTTTACATAGTTTTATATAGTTTTATTAGTTTTATATATTTTTAGATAGTTTTACATAGTTTTATATAGGTTCAATAGTTTTATATAGTTTTATATAGTTTTATATATTTTTATATAGTTTTATATAGTTTTATATACTTTTATATGGTTTTATATGCTTTTATATAGTTTTACGTAGTTTTATATAGTTTTATTAGTTTTATATAGTTTTATATAGTTTTATATAGTTTTATATAGTTTTATATAGTTTTATATAGTTTTATATAGTTTTATATAGTTTTATATAGTTTTATATAGTTTTATATAGTATTACATAGTTTTGTATAGTTTTATTAGTTTTATATAGTTTTATGTAGTTTTATATAGTTTTATATAGTTTTATATGGTTTTATATAGTTTTATATAGTTTTATATAGTTTTATATAGTTTTATATAGTTTTCTATAGTTTTATTAGTTTTATATGTTTTTATATAGTTTTACATAGTTTTATATAGATTTATTAGTTTTATATAGTTTTATATAGTTTTATATAGTTTTATATAGTTTTATATAGTTTTATATATTTTTATATAGTTTTATATAGTTTTATATACTTTTATATGGTTTTATATGCTTTTATATAGTTTTACGTAGTTTTATATAGTTTTATTAGTTTTATATAGTTTTATATACTTTTATATACTTTTACATAGTTTTATTAGTTTTATATAGATTTACATAGTTTTTTGTAGTTTTATATAGTTTTCTATAGTTTTATATAGTTCTATATAGTTTTACATAGTTGTATACAGTTTTATTAGTTTTATATAGGTTTATATAGTTTTATATAGTTTTATATAGTTTTATATAGTTTTATATAGTTTTATATAGTTTTATATACTTTTATATAGTTTAATATAGTTTTACACATTTCTTATATAGTTTTATATAGTTTTTATACTTTTATATAGTTTTATATAGTTCTATATAGTTTTACATAGTTTTATTAGCTTTATATAGTTTTATTAGTTTTATATAGTTCTATATAGTTTTTCATAGTTTTATATAGTTTTATATAGTTTTATATAGTTTTATATAGTTTTATATGGTTTTATATAGTTTTATATAGTTTTATATAGTTTTATATGGTTTTATATAGTTTTATATAGTTTTATATAGTTTTATTAGTTTTATATAGTTCTATATAGTTTTTCATAGTTTTATATAGTTTTATATAGTTTTATATAGTTTTATATAGTTTTATATGGTTTTATATAGTTTTATATAGTTTTATATAGTTTTATATGGTTTTATATAGTTTTATATAGTTTTATATAGTTTTATATAGTTTTATATAGTTTTATATAGTATTATGTAGTTTTATAGAGTTTTATATAGTTTTATATAGGTTTATTAGTTTTCTATAGTTTTATTAGTTTTATAAAGTTTTATTACTTTTATACAGTTTTATATAGTTTTATATACTTTTATATAGCTTTAAATTGTTTTACATTCTTCCTATATAGTTTTATATAGTGTTATATGCGTTTATATAGTTTTATATAGTTCTATATAGTATTACATAGTTTTGTATAGTTTTATTAGTTTTATATAGTTTTATGTAGTTTTTATATAGTTTTATATAGTTTTATATGGTTTTATATAGTTTTATATAGTTTCATATAGGTTTATTTAGTGTTATATAGTTTTATTAGTTTTAGATAATTTTACATAGTTTTACATAGTTTTTTATAGTTTTATATATTTTTATATAGTTTCATATAGTTTTATATACTTTTATATGGTTTTATATGGTTTTATATGCTTTTATATAGTTTTACATAGATTTATATAGTTTTATTAGTTTTATATAGTTTTATATAGTTTTATATAGTTTTATATAGTTTTATATAGTTTTATATATTTTTATACAGTTTTACATAGTTTTATATAGTTCAATATAGTTTTATACAATTTTATATATTTTTATATAATTTTATGGAGTTTTATATAGTTTTATATGGTTTTATATACTTTTATATAGTTTTATATAGTTTTACAAACTTCTTATATAGTTTTGTATAGTTTTTATACTTTTATATAGTTTTATATAGTTCTATATAGTTTTACATAGTTTTATATAGTTTTATATACGTTTATTTAGTTTTATATAGTTTTATTAGTTTTATATAATTTGACATAGTGTTACATAGTTTTATATAGTTGTATTATTTTTATGTATTTTCATAGTTTTACATATTTTTATATAGATTCATTAGTTTTATGTAGTTTTATATAGTTTTATATACTTTTATATAGTTTTATTAGTTTTATATATTTTTATATAGTTTTACATAGTTTTATATAGATTTATTAGATTTATTAGTTTTATATAGTTTTATATAGTTTTATACAGTTTTATCTGGTTTTATACCGTTTTGTATACTATTATATAATTTTATATAGTTTTATATAGTTTTATATAGTCTTATAGATTTTCATACAGTTTTACATAGTTTTATATAGTTCTATATAGTTTTATACAATTTTATATAGTTTTATATAGTTTTATATAGTTTTTTATACTTTTATATAGTTTTATATACTTTTATATGGTTTTATATGCTTTTATATAGTTTTACATAGTTTTATATAGTTTTATTAGTTTTATATTGTTTTATATAGTTTTATATAGTTTTATATAGTTTTATATAGTTTTATATAGTTTTATATAGTTTTATATTCGTTTATTTAGTGTTATATAGTTTTATTAGTTTTAGATAATTTTACATAGTTTTATTAGTTTTAGATAATTTTACATAGTTTTACATAGTTTTATATGGTTTGATTAGTTTTATATATTTTTATATAGTTTTACATAGTTTTATATAGATTTATTAGTTTTATATAGTTTTATATAGTTTTATATAGTTTTATATAGTTTTATATACGTTTAAATACTTTTATATGGTTTTATATGCTTTTATATAGTTTTACATAGTTTTATATAGTTTTATTAGTTTTATATAGTTTTATATAGTTTTATATAGTTTTATATAGTTTTATATAGTTTTATATAGTTTTATATAGTTTTATATAGTTTTATATAGTTTTATATAGTTTTATTAGTTTTATATAATTTTATATAGTTTTATATAGTGTTATTAGTTTTATATAATTTGACATAGTGTTACATAGTTTTATATAGTTCTATTAGTTTTATATAGTTTTATATAGTTTTATATAGTTTTATATAGTTTTATATAGTTTTATATAGTTTTATATAGTTTTATATAGTTTTATATAGTTTTATATAGTTTTGTTAGTTTTATATAATTTTATATAGTTTTATTAGTTTTATATAGTTTTGTATAGCTTTACATAGTTTTATATAGTTTTATTAGTTTTATTAGCTTTATTAGTTTTATATCGTTTTATATAGTTTTATATAGTTTTATCTGGTTTTATACAGTTTTGTATACTATTATATACTTTTATATAGTTTTATATAGTTTTATATAGTTTTATATATTTTTATACAGTTTTACATAGTTTTATATAATTGTATTAGTTTTATATATTTTTATAGTTTTACATAGTTTTATATAGATTCATTAGTTCTATATAGTTTTATATAGTTTTATATAGTTTTATATAGTTTTATATAGTTTTATTAGTTTTATATATTTTTATATAGTTTTACATAGTTTTATATAGATTTATTAGTTTTATATAGTTTTATATAGTTTTATATAGTTTTATATACGTTTATTTAGTGTTATATTGTTTTATTAGTTTTATATAATTTTACATAGTTCTACATAGTTTTATATAGTTTTATTAGTTTTATATAATTTGACATAGCGTTACATAGTTTTATATAGTTGTATTAGTTTTATATATTTTTATAGTTTTACATAGTTTTATATAGATTCATTAGTTCTATATAGTTTTATATAGTTTTATATAGTTTTATATAGTTTTATATAGTTTTATATAGTTTTATATAGTTTTATATAGTTTTATATAGTTTTATATAGTTTTATATAGTTTTATATAGTTTTATATAGTTTTGTTAGTTTTATATAATTTTATATAGTTTTATTAGTTTTATATAGTTTTATATAGTTTTATATAGTTTTATATAGTTTCATATAGTTTTATTAGTTTTATAAATTTTTATATAGTTTTACATAGTTTTATATAGATTTATTAGTTTTATATAGTTTTATATAGTTTTATATAGTTTTTATACTTTTATATAGTTTTATATTGTTCAATATAGTTTTACATAGTTTTATTAGCTTTAAATAGTTTTATTAGTTTTATATAGTTCAATATAGTTTTACATAGTTTTATGTAGTTTTATTAGTTTTATATAGTTTTATATAGTTTTATATAGTTTTATATGGTTTTATATAGTTTTATATGGTTTTATATAGTTTTACATAGTTTTATATAGTTCTATATAGTTTTATACATTTTTATATAGTTTTATATAGTTTTATTAGCTTTATATAGTTTTATTAGTTTTATATGGTTTTATATAGCCTTACATAGTTTTATATAGTTTTATTACTTTTATTAGTTTTATATACTTTTATATACTTTTACATAGTTTTATTAGTTTTATATAGTTTTACATATTTTTTTGTAGTTTTATATATTTTTCTATAGTTTTATATAGTTCTATATAGTTTTACATAGTTGTATATAGTTTTATTAGTGTTATATAGTTTTATATAGTTTTATATAGTTTTATATAGTATTATATAGTTTTATATAGTATTATATAGTTTTATATAGTTTTATATGGTTTTACATAGTTTTATATACTTTTATATAGTTTTATATGGTTTTGTATGCTTTTATATAGTTTTATATAGTTCTATATAGTCTTACATAATTTTATTAGCTTTATATAGTTTTATTAGTTTTATATAGTTCTATATAGTTTTACACAGTTTTATATAGTTTTATTAGTTTTATCTAGTTTTATATAGTTTTATATAGTTTTATATAGTTTTATATAGTTTTACATAGTTTTATATGGTTTTATATAGTTTTACATAGTTTTATATACTTCTATATAGTTTTATTCAATTTTATATAGTTTTATACAGTTTTATTAGTTTTATATAGGTTTATATAGTTTTATTAGTTTTATAAAGTTTTATTAATTTTATATATTTATATAGTATTATATACTTTTATATACCTTTAAATTGTTTTACAGGCTTCTTATATAGTTTTATATAGTGTTATATGCGTTTATATAGTTTGATATAGTTCTATATAGTTTTACATAGTTTTGTATATTTTTATTAGTTTTATATAGTTTTATATAGTTTTATATAGTTTTATATAGTTTTATTAGTTTTATATAATTTTATATAGTTTTATTAGTTTTATATAGTTTTATATAGTTTTATTAGTTTTATATATTTTTATAGTTTTACATAGTTTTATATAGATTCATTAGTTTTATATAGTTTTATATAGTTTTATATAGTTTTATATAGTTTTATATAGTTTTATTAGTTTTATATATTTTTATATAGTTATACATAGTTTTATATAGTTTTATATACGTTTATTTCGTGTTATATAGTTTTATTAGTTTTATATAATTTTACATAGTTCTACATAGTTTTATATAGTTCTATTAGTTTTATATAGTTTTATATAGTTTTACATAGTTTTATATAGATTCATTAGTTTTATATAGTTTTATTAGTTTTATATATTTTTATATAGTTTTATATAGTTTTATATACTTTTATATGGTTTTATATGCTTTTATATAGTTTTACGTAGTTTTATATAGTTTTATTAGTTTTATATAGTTTTATATAGTTTTATATAGTTTTATATAGTTTTATATACTTTTATATACCTTTAAATTGTTTTACATTCTTATTATATAGTTTTATATAGTGTTATAGCGTTTATATAGTTTTATATAGTTCTATATAGTTTTACATAGTTGTGTATAGTTTTATTAGTTTTATATAGTTTTATATAGTTTTATACAGTTTTATCTGGTTTTATACAGTTCTGTATACTATTATATAGTTTTATATAGTTTTATATAGTTTTATATAGTATCATATAGTTTTATAGATTTTCATACAGTTTTACATAGTTTTACATAGTTCTATATAGTTTCATACAATTTTATATAGTTTTATATAGTTTTATTAGTTTTATATATTTTTCTATAGTTTTACATAGTTTTATATAGATTTATTAGTTTTATATAGTTTTATATAGTTTTATATAGTTTTATATAGTTTTATATACGTTTATTTAGTGTTATATAGTTTTATTAGTTTTATATAATTCTACATAGTTCTACATAGTTTTATATAGTTTTATTAGTTTTATATATTTTTATATAGTTTTATATAGTTTTATATAGATTCATTAGTTTTATATAGTTTTATATAGTTTTATATATTTTTATATAATTTTATATAGTTTTATATAGTTTTATATAGTTTTATATAGTTTTATATAGTTTTATATAGTTTTATATAGTTTTATATAGTTTTATATAGTTTTATATAGTTTTATATAGTTTTATATAGTTTTATTAGTTTTATATAATTTTATATAGTTTTATTAGTTTTATATAGTTTTATAAAGCTTTACATAGTTTTATATAGTTTTATTAGTTTTATTAGTTTTATTAGTTTTATATCGTTTTATATAGTTTTATATAGTTTTATATACGTTTATTTAGTGTTATATAGTTTTATTAGTTTTAGATAATTTTACATAGTTTTACATAGTTTTATATAGTTTTATTAGTTTTATATATTTTTATATAGTTTTACATAGTTTTATATAGATTCATTAGTTTTATATAGTTTTTTATAGTTTTATATATTTTTATATAGTTTTATATAGTTTTATATAGTTTTATATAGTTTTATTAGTTTTATATAATTTGATATAGTTTTATTAGTTTTATATAGTTTTATATAGCTTTACATAGTTTTATATAGTTTTATTAGTTTTATTAGTTTTATTAGTTTTATATCGTTTTATATAGTTTTATATAGTTTTATATACGTTTATTTAGTGTTATATAGTTTTATTAGTTTTAGATAATTTTACATAGTTTTACATAGTTTTATATAGATTCATTAGTTTTATATAGTTTTTTATAGTTTTATATATTTTTATATAGTTTTATATAGTTTTATATACTTTTATATGGTTTTGTATGCTTTTATATAGTTTTACATAGTTTTATATAGTTTTATTAGTTTTATATAGTTTTATTAGTTTTATATAGTTTTATTAGTTTTATATAATTTTATATAGTTTTATTAGTTTTATATAGTTTTATATAGTTTTATTAGTTTTATATATTTTTATAGTTTTACAAGGTTTTATATAGATTCATTAGTTTTATATAGTTTTATATAGTTTTATATAGTTTTATTAGTTTTATATATTTTTATATAGTTATACATAGTTTTATATAGATTTATTAGTTTTATATAGTTTTATATAGTTTTATATAGTTTTATATAGTTTTATATACGTTTATTTAGTGTTATATAGTTTTATGTAGTTTTATATAGTTTTATATAGTTTTATATGGTTTTATATAGTTTTATATAGTTTTATATAGTTTTATATAGTTTTATATAGTTTTATATAGTTTTCTATAGGTTTATTAGTTTTATATGTTTTTATATAGTTTTACATAGTTTTATATAGATTTATTAGTTTTATATAGTTTTATATATTTTTATATAGTTTTATATAGTTCTATATAGTTTTATACAATTTTATATAGTTTTATATAGTTTTATAGAGTTTCATATATTTTTATATAGTTTTACATACGTCTTATATAGTTTTATATAGTTTTGTTCGTTTTATATAGTTTTATATAGTTCTATACAGTTTTATCTGGTTTCATACAGTTTTGTATACTATTATATACTTTTATATAGTTTTATATAGTTTTATATAGTTTTATATACTTTTATATAGTTTTATTAGTTTTATATATTTTTATATAGTTTTACATAGTTTTATATAGATTCATTAGTTTTATATAGTTTTTTATAGTTTTATATATTTTTATATAGTTTTATATAGTTTTATATACTTTTATATGGTTTTATATGCTTTTATATAGTTTTACATAGTTTTATATAGTTTTATTAGTTTTATATAGTTTTATTAGTTTTATATAATTTTATATAGTTTTATTAGTTTTATATAGTTTTATATAGTTTTATTAGTTTTATATATTTTTATAGTTTTACAAGGTTTTATATAGATTCATTAGTTTTATATAGTTTTATATAGTTTTATATAGTTTTATATAGTTTTATATAGTTTTATTAGTTTTATATATTTTTATATAGTTATACATAGTTTTATATAGATTTATTAGTTTTATATAGTTTTATATAGTTTTATATAGTTTTATATAGTTTTATATACGTTTATTTAGTGTTATATAGTTTTATTAGTTTTAGATAATTTTACATAGTTTTACATAGTTTTATATAGTTTTATTAGTTTTATTAGTTTTATATATTTTTATATAGTTTTACATAGTTTTATATAGTTTTTTATAGTTTTATATATTTTTATATAGTTTCATATAGTTTTATATACTTTTATATGGTTTTATATGGTTTTATATGCTTTTATATAGTTTTACATAGTTTTATATAGTTTTATTAGTTTTATATAGATTTATATAGTTTTATATAGTTTTATATAGTTTTATATAGTTTTGTATAGTTTTATATACTTTTATATAGCTTTAAATGTTTTACATTCTTCTTATATAGTTTTATATAGTGTTATATGCGTTTATATAGTTTCATATAGTTCTATATAGTTTTACATAGTTGTGTATAGTTTTATTAGTTTTATATAGTTTTATATAGTTTTATATATTTTTATACAGTTTTATCTGGTTTTATCTGGTTTTATACAGTTCTGTAAACTATTATATAGTTTTATATAGTTTTATATAGTTTTATAGATTTTCATACAGTTTTACATAATTTTATATATTTCTATATAGTTTCATATAATTTTATATAGTTTTATATAGTTTTATAGAGTTTTATATAGTTTTATATAGTTTTATATACTTTTATATAGTTTTATATAGTTTTTACACTTTTATATAGTTTTATATAGTTCTACACAGATTAACATAGTTTTATATAGTTTTATATAGTTTTGTATAGTTTTATATACTTTTATATAGCTTTAAATGTTTTACATTCTTCTTATATAGTTTTATATAGTGTTATATGCGTTTATATAGTTTCATATAGTTCTATATAGTTTTACATAGTTGTGTATAGTTTTATTAGTTTTATATAGTTTTATATAGTTTTATACAGTTTTATCTGGTTTTATACAGTTCTGTATACTATTATATAGTTTTATATAGTTTTATTAGTTTTATATATTTTTATATAGTTTTACATAGTTTTATATAGATTTATTAGTTTTATATATTTTTATATAGTTTTACATAGTTTTATATAGATTCATTAGTTTTATATAGTTTTATATAGTTTTATATATTTTTATATAGTTTTATATAGTTTTATATAGTTTTATATAGTTTTATATAGTTTTATATAGTTTTATATAGTTTTATATAGTTTTATATAGTTTTATATAGTTTTATATAGTTTTATATAGTTTTATATAGTTTTATATAGTTTTATTAGTTTTATATAATTTTATATAGTTTTATTAGTTTTATATAGTTTTATATAGTTTTATATAGTTTTATATAGTTTTATATGGTTTTATATAGTTTTACATAGTTTTATATAGTTCTATATAGTTTTATACAATTTTATACAGTTTTATATATATTCATATAGTTTTATATAGTTTTATAGAGTTTTATATAGTTTTATATAGTTTTATATAGTTTTATATAGTTTTATATAGTTTTATATAGTTTTATATAGTTTTATATAGTTTTATATAGTTTTATATAGTTTTACATACGTCTTATATAGTTTTATATAGTTTTATACAGTTTTATCTGGTTTTATACAGTTTTGTATACTATTATATACTTTTATATAGTTTTATATAGTTTTATATAGTTTTATATATTTTTATACAGTTTTACATTGTTTTATATAGTTCAATATAGTTTTATACAATTTTCTATATTTTTATATAATTTTATGGTGTTTTATATAGTTTTATATGGTTTTATATACTTTTATATAGTTTTATATAGGTTTACAAATTTCTTATATAGTTTTGTATAGTTTTTATAATTTTATATAGTTTTATATAGTTCTATATAGTTTTACATAGTTTTATATAGTTTTATATACGTTTATTTAGTTTTATATAGTTTTATTAGTTTTATATAATTTGACATCGTGTTACATAGTTTTATATAGTTGTATTAGTTTTATATATTTTTATAGTTTTACATAGTTTTATATAGATTCATTAGTTTTATATAGTTTTATATAGTTTTATATAGTTTTATATAGTTTTATATAGTTTTATATAGTTTTATATAGTTTTATATACTTTTATATAGTTTAATATAGTTTTACACACTTCTTATATAGTTTTATATAGTTTTTATACTTTTATATAGTTTTATATAGTTCTATATAGTTTTACATAGTTTTATTAGCTTTATATAGTTTTATTAGTTTTATATAGTTCTATATAGTTTTTCATAGTTTTATATAGTTTTATTAGTTTCATAAAGTTTTATTACTTTTATATAGTTTTATATAGTTTTATATAGTTTTATATAGTTTTATATTGTTTTATATAGTTTTATATAGTTTTATATAGTTTTATACAGTTTTATCTGGTTTTATACAGATTTGTATACTACTATATAGTGTTATATAGTTTTATATAGTTTTATATAGTTTTATATACTTTTAGATAGCTTTAAATTGTTTTACATTCTTCTTATATAGTTTTATATAGTGTTATATACGTTTATACAGTTTTATATAGTTTTATACAATTTTATATGGTTTTATGTAGTTTTATAGAGTTTTATATAGTTTTATATAGTTTTATATAGTTTTATATAGTTTTATATACTTTTATATAGTTTAATATAGTTTTACACACTTCTTATATAGTTTTATATAGTTTTTATACTTTTATATAGTTTTATATAGTTCTATATAATTTTACATAGTTTTATTAGCTTTATATAGTTCTATTAGTTTTATATAGTTCTATATAGTTTTTCATAGTTTTATATAGTTTTATTAGTTTCATAAAGTTTTATTACTTTTATATAGTTTTACATAGTTTTATATAGTTTTATATAGTTTTATATTGTTTTATATAGTTTTATATAGTTTTATATAGTTTTATATAGTTTTATACAGTTTTATCTGGTTTTATACAGATTTGTATACTACTATATAGTGTTATATAGTTTTATATAGTTTTATATAGTTTTATATAGTTTTATATACTTTTATATAGCTTTAAATTGTTTTACATTCTTCTTATATAGTTTTATATAGTGTTATATACGTGTATACAGTTTTATATAGTTTTATACAATTTTATATGGTTTTATGTAGTTTTATAGAGTTTTATATAGTTTTATATAGTTTTATATAGTTTTATATAGTTTTATATACTTTTATATAGTTTAATATAGTTTTATATAGTTTTATATAGTTTTATATAGTTTTATATAGTTTTATATAGTATTATGTAGTTTTATAGAGTTTTATATAGTTTTATATAGTTTTATATAGTTTTATATAGTATTATGTAGTTTTATAGAGTTTTATATAGTTTTATATAGTTTTATTAGTTTTCTATAGTTTTATTAGTTTTATAAAGTTTTATTACTTTTATATAGTTTTATATAGTTTTATATACTTTTATATAGCTTTAAATTGTTTTACATTCTTCCTATATAGTTTTATATAGTGTTATATGCGTTTATATAGTTTTATATAGTTCTATATAGTATTACATAGTTTTGTATAGTTTTATTAGTTTTATATAGTTTTATGTAGTTTTATATAGTTTTATATAGTTTTATATGGTCTTATATAGTTTTATATAGTTTCATATACGTTTATTTAGTGTTATATAGTTTTATTAGTTTTAGATAATTTTACATAGTTTTACATAGTTTTTTATAGTTTTCTATATTTTTATATAGTTTCATATAGTTTTATATACTTTTATATGGTTTTATATGGTTTTATATGCTTTTATATAGTTTTACATAGTTTTATATAGTTTTATTAGTTTTATATAGTTTAATATAGTTTTATATCGTTTTATATAGTTTTATAGAGTTTTATATAGTTTAATATAGTTTTATATAGTTTTATATAGTTTTATATAGTTTTATATAGTTTTACATACGTCCTATATAGTTTTATATAGTTTTTTATAGTTTTATATACTTTTATATAGCTTTAAATTGTTTTACATTCTTCTTATATAGTTTTATATAGTGTTTTATACGTTTATATAGTTCCATATAGTTTTATACAATTTTATATAGTTTTATGTAGTTTTATAGAGTTTTATATAGTTTTATATAGTTTTATATAGTTTTATTAGTTTTATATAGTTTTATATAGTTTTTATACTTTTTTATAGTTTTATATAGTTCTATATAGTTTTACATAGTTTTATATAGTTTTATTAGTTTTATATACTTTTATATAGTTTTATATAGTTTTATATACTTTTATATAGTTTTATATAGTTTTTATACTTTTATATAGTTTTATATATTTCTATATAGTTTTACATAGTTTTATATAGTTCTATATAGTTTTATACAATTTTATATAGTTTTATATAGTTTTATATAGTTTTATACAGTTTTATATAGTTTTATATAGTTTTATATTGCTTTATATAGTTTTATATAGTTTTATATTGGTTTATATGCTTTTATATAGTTTTATATAGTTTTACATAGTTTTATTAGTTTTATAAAGTTTTATTACTTTTATATAGTTTTATATAGTTTTATATACTTTTATATACCTTTAAATTGTTTTACATTCTTCTTATATAGTTTTATATAGTGTTATATGCGTTTATATAGTTTTCTATAGTTCTATATAGTTTTACATAGTTTTGTATAGTTTTATTAGTTTTATATAGTTTTATATAGTTTTATATACTTTTATATAGTTTTATATAGTTTTATATAGTTTTATATAGTTTTATATAGTTTTATATACTTTTATATAGCTTAATATAGTTTTACACACTTCTTATATAGTTTTATATAGTTTTTATACTTTTATATAGTTTTATATAGTTCTATATAATTTTACATAGTTTTATACAGTTTTATTAGTTTTATATAGTTTTATATAGTTTTTATACTTTTATATAGTTTTATATAGTTCTATATAGTTTTACATAGTTTTATATAGTTTTATTAGTTTTATATAGTTTTATGTAGTTTTTTGTAGTTTTTTGTAGTTTTTTGTAGTTTTATTAGTTTTATACAGTTTTATATAGTTTTATGTAGTTTTATATAGTTTTATTAGTTTGATATAGTTTTATTAGTTTTATATAGTTTTATATAGGTTTATATTGTTTTTTATAGTTTTATTAGTTTAATATAGCTTTAAATAGTTTTATATAATTTTACATAGTTTTACATAGTTTTATATAGTTTTATTGGTTTTATATAGTTATATGTAGTTTTATGTAGTTTTATTAGTTTTATACAGTTTTATATAGTTTTATATAGTTTTATTAGTTTTATATAGTTTTATATAGTTTTATATAGTTTTATTAATTTTACATAGTTCTATATACTTTTATATTGTTTTTTATAGTTTTATTAGTTTTATATAGTTTTATATAGATTTATATAGTTTTATATAGTTTTATATAGGTTTTATATTGTTTTTTATAGTTTTGTTAGTTTTATACAGCTTTAAATAGTTTTATATAATTTTACATAGTTTTACATAGTTTTATATAGTTATACTAGTTTTATATAGTTTTAAGTAGTTTCATATAGTTTTATTAGTTTGATATAGTTTTATATAGTATTATATAGTTTTATATAGTCTTATATGGTTTTATTAGTTTTATATAGTTTTACATAGTTTAAAATAGTTCTATATAGTTTTCATAGTTCTATATGGTTATATTAGTTTGATATAGTTTTATATAGTTTTATATAGTTTTATATAGTTTTATATAGTTTTATATAGTTTTATATAGTTTTATTAGTTTTATATAGTTTTATATAGTTTTATATTGTTTTTTATAGTTTTATTACTGTTGTATATTTTTATATAGTTTCATATAGTTTTACATAGTTTTGTATAGTTTTATTAGTTTTATGTAGATTTACATAGATTCACATAGTTTTATATAGTTTTATTTGTTTTATATATTTTTATGTAGTTTTATATAGTTTTATTAGTTTTATATAGCGTTATATAGTTTTACATAGTTTTATATAGTTTTATAGAGTTTCATATAGTTTTATATAGGTCTATATAGTTTTATATAGTTTTATATAGTTTTATATTGTTTTTTATAGTTTTATTAGTTTTATATAGCTTTAAATAGTTTTATATAATTTTTCATAGTTTTAAATAGTTTTATATAGTTTTATTAGTTTTATATAGTTTTATGTAGTTTCATGTAGTTTTATCAGTTTTGTACAGTTTTATATAGTTTTATGTAGTCTTATATAGTTTTATTAGTTTTATATAGTTTTATATAGTTTTATATAGTTTTATTAGTTTTATATAGTTTTATATAGTTTTATATTGTTTTTTATAGTTTTATTAGTTTTATATAGTTTTATATAGTTTTATATAGTTTTATATAGTTTTATATAGTTTTACATAGTTTTACAAAGCTTTATATAGTTTTATTAGTTTCATATAGTTTTATGTGGTTTTATGTAGTTTTATATAGTTTTAAATTGTTTTTTATAGTTTTATTAGTTTTATATAGTTTTATATAATTTTATATAGTTTTACATAGTTTTGTATAGGTTT
>NW_027475934.1:15000-20000 GCF_051020985.1 Nomia melanderi | reverse complement strand
CGCGGGCGGTCGTAATTGAACGACGCACGACGCCGCGAACACTCACGCGAGTCCATACAAACGATTCCGATCGTTTTGCAACAACTAGAACGTACACTGTCCGTGAAATTCACAGAATTTTCGCGTGTCCGCGACAAACGCCGACGAGACACCCATCGTTCGCTCGTACGTAGCATCCTTCTCTTAACCCGACTCAGAGACGTTCTTTGCGCCCTTCGGTAAAAAAACGTTCGATCCGAAGAGGTGAACGACGGCGGGGATTTGACAGAGCTACGCAAGCAGTGTATGGTACGTAAACGACCCTCAGCCAGGCGTGGTCCAGGAATTGTATCCGTGGACCGCAATGTGCGTTCGAAATGTCGATGTTCATGTGTCCTGCAGTTCACACGTTGACGCGCAATTAGCTGCGTTCTTCATCGACCCACGAGCCAAGTGATCCACCGTTCAGGGTAATCGTATAAATTTTATATTTCACATATATAATTTTATTCTCACTTGTTCGACCTAATATCTCTCTTCTTTCAAAGAGAAGATAAAAGTTGATACCTGAATCTCCGACCAGCGCGCGAAGGAGATTCAGGCGTCGCCTTGGAGACGACACCGAAGCCTTTCGAGACGAAAAACGTTCAAGTAATATGTATATATTTCTCGACGTTCCGGGCGTATAGTGCATTCAAAAACCCGCGAAAGACGCAGAAGACTCGCACGCGTGGAAACGACGGGGATATATTTTGTATCCTACCCGATACTGAATCCATCGCGTGCAGTCGACCCTCGCGTTCTTCCGATCAGACGCATCTATTGTTGCGCGCATGTTTTCGCGTCGCATCGCGCGAAACGTTGCACGAATCGTACCGATCGATCGATTGAAAGCAAATAATGAAAAAAGACTTCACAGCTGGCTCTTTGCCGGTCATTCGTCCCATGTTATCTCTTGCCGCGAAATTGGCGCGCAAGAGTTGGGTGTCAGACGCGCGGCTTTAAAACGAGCTTCACGGCCGGTCCCTTCGTTACCGCTTTCGTTCTTTCTCTCGGAACGACCATGAACGAACACGACGAGCGACGCTACGGCATACACACGTCCACGGATTCGATTAAAAAAACAGACTTCACAGCTGGCTCTTTGCCGGTCATTCGTCCCATATTATCTCTTGCCGCGAAATTGGCGCGCAAGAGTTGGGTGTCAGACGCACGGCTTTAAAACGAGCTTCACGGCCGGTCCTCTCAATTCCGTGTACGGTACACGCAAGATGCGGGTTCCACTTCCAGACTACCCGGTCCCTTCTCTCTACGAGAATCGATAGTAGAAGAACGGCTCGAAAACGCGTCTCAGAGACTAGGGGAAAAGAAGCGGTATGCGAGCGAAACGAAAACGCATTATGGAAACGTCGCGAAACAATGTTCGACGGTTGCTCGGTTCCAATCGTGCGGCCGTTTCAATTTCTCGTGCGCTTCACCGTCCCTCCGTAACTCTGGCCGATCGCGTATACCGAAGAGCCGACACGCGCAAAAACCACAGGCATTGTATACTGTGTATATATATATATATATGTTACAGTCACAGCCTTCGCGCGTTTTACTCTCCGACGCGGGGTTTCCACGACGAAAGAGAGACAGTTTCGTGGCGGGTGACTCGGCCGAATCGCTACGACGGGTATTTCTATTATAGAACGAATCATCGCCACCCTTTACCAGTGCCCGACGAAGGAATCACAAGGTCATCTGGAGTTTACAATGCCAGCGACGGTAATTCCAACGAAGACCCGATAAGTCAACTCATCGTTCTATTTCTCCCCGTACAGAAAAGCGAATCGACGCTAATGCACCTCGCGCAAGCACGAACGTTCTCTTCGCGTGGATCGTCCCATCGTCCAAAGATGTAAAGACGCATTGGAGATCGTGGTCTCTGGCGGGCTCATTGCACGCCCCACTGCATATCTTTCCTCGAATCGAGAATGATTCGTCCACTAAGGCTGCGAAACTACGCGTCGAGGAAACTAGGGGAAAGAAGCGGGATGCGAGCGAAACGACAATACATTATGGAAACGTCGCGAAACAATGTTCGGCGGTTGCTCGTTTCCTCCTGCGGACGTTTCATTGCTCGGGCGCTTCACGTCCCTCCGTAACCTTCGCGCGATCGCGTGCCCCGGAGAGCCGGCAACCGGTGAACCACAGGCGTATAAACTATAGTCTTCTATAGCAAGCCTTCGGCGGTTACTCTCCGACGCGGGGATTCCACGACGAGAGAGAATTTCGTGGCGGGTGACATCGGTCGAAACGCTACGACGGGTATTTCTATTATAGAACGAATCATCGCCACCCTTTACCAGTGCCCGACGAAGGAATCACAAGGTCATCTGGAGTTTACAATGCCAGCGACGGTAATTCCAACGAAGACCCGATAAGTCAACTCATCGTTCTATTTCTCCCCGTACAGACAAGCGAATCAACGCTATCGCACCTCACGCATGCACGAACGTTCTCTTCGCGTGAATCGTCCCATCGTCGAAAGATATAGCCGCTTGGAGATCGTGGCCCATCAAGTTCTTCCGTAACTCCTGCGCGATCGCGTACCCCGGAGAGCAGGCAACCGGTGAACCACAGGCGTATAAACTATAGTCTTCTATAGCAAGCCTTCGCGTTTACTCTACGACGCGGGGATTCCACGACGAGAGAGATTTTCGTGGCGGGTGACACGGCCGAATCGCTACGACGGGTATTTCTATTATAGAACGAATCATCGCCACCCTTTACCAGTGCCCGACGAAGGAATCACAAGGTCATCTGGAGTTTACAATGCCAGCGACGGTAATTCCAACGAAGACCCGATAAGTCAACTCATCGTTCTATTTCTCCCCGTACAGAAAAGCGAATCGGCGCTATCGCACCTCACGCAAGCAGGAATGATCTCTTCGCGTGGATCGTCCCATCGTCGAAAGATGTAAGACGTACAGAAATCGTGGTCCATCACGATTATTCGTAACTCTCCGAGTCGCGTATCTGAGAGTAGGGCAAACGGAGAACCACAGGCATAAATAATACTATATATTTCTTATATAGTTAGCCTTCGCGTTTTACTCTCCGACATGGGGATTCCACGACGAGAGAGAGTTTCGTGGCGGGTGACTCGGCCGAATCGCTACGACGGGTATTTCTATTATAGAACGAATCATCGCCACCCTTTACCAGTGCCCGACGAAGGAATCACAAGGTCATCTGGAGTTTACAATGCCAGCGACGGTAATTCCAACGAAGACCCGATAAGTCAACTCATCGTTCTATTTCTCCCCGTACAGAAAAGCGAATCGACGCTATCGCACCTCGCGCGAGCACGTAACTACTCTTCGCGTGGATCGTCCCATCGTCGAAAGATGTAAGACGCACGGAAATCGTGGCCCATCAACGTTTTTTTGTAACTCTGCCGATCGCGTATCACAGAGCCGAGACGCACATACCACAGGCGTATAATACCGTTTTCTTTCGTATGGTAAGCCTTCGCGTTTACTCTTCGGCGCGGGGTTTCCACGTCGAGAGAGACTTTCGTGGCGGGTGACATCGGTCGAAACGCTACGACGGGTATTACTATTATAGAACGAATCATCGCCACCCTTTACCAGTGCCCGACGAAGGAATCACAAGGTCATCTGGAGTTTACAATGCCAGCGACGGTAATTCCAACGAAGACCCGATAAGTCAACTCAACGTTCTATTTCTCCCCGTACAGAAAAGCGAATCGACGCTGTTGCACCTCACGCAAGCACGAACGTTCTCTTCGCGTGGATCGTCCCATCGTCGAAAGATGTAAGACGCACGGAAATCGTGGCACATCACGTGTTTTCGGAACTCTGTCGACCGCGTATCTCAGAGACGACGCGCGCGAACCACTGGCATATACTATTATATATCGCGTTTTACCCTCCGACGCGGGGATTCCACGACGAGAGAGAGTTTCGTGAGCGGGTTGACTCGGAAGAAACGCTACGACGGGTATTTCTATTGTAGAACGCATCATCGCCACCCTTTACCAGTGCCCGACGAAGGAATCACAAGGTCATCTGGAGTTTACAATGCCAGCGACGGTAATTCCAACGAAGACCCGATAAGTCAACTCAACGTTCTATTTCTCCCCGTACAGAAAAGCGAATCGACGCAATCGCACCATACGCGTGCACGTAAACAACTCTTCGCGTGGATCGTCCCATCGTCGAGAGACGTAAGTTTTCATAGTATGAATTCGCGTTTTACTCTCCGACGCGGGGATTCCACGACGAGAGAGAGTTTCGTGAGCGGGTTGACTCGGAAGAAACGCTACGACGGGTATTTCTATTATAGAACGAATCATCGCCACCCTTTACCAGTGCCCGACGAAGGAATCACAAGGTCATCTGGAGTTTACAATGCCAGCGACGGTAATTCCAACGAAGACCCGATAAGTCAACTCAACGTTCTATTGCTCCCCGTACAGAAAAGCGAATCGACGCAATCGCACCATACGCGTGCACGTAACAACTCTTCGCGTGGATCGTCCCATCGTCGAGAGACGTAAGTTTCCATACTATGAATTCGCGTTTTACTCTCCGACGCGGGGATTCCACGACGAGAGAGAGTTTCGTGAGCGGGTTGACTCGGAAGAAACGCTACGACGGGTATTTCTATTATAGAACGAATCATCGCCACCCTTTACCAGTGCCCGACGAAGGAATCACAAGGTCATCTGGAGTTTACAATGCCAGCGACGGTAATTCCAACGAAGACCCGATAAGTCAACTCAACGTTCTATTACTCCCCGTACAGAAAAGCGAATCGACGCAATCGCACCATACGCGTGCACGTAACAACTCTTCGCGTGGATCGTCCCATCGTCGAGAGACGTAAGTTTCATAGTAAGCCTTCGGCGTTTTACTCTCCGACGCGGGGATTCCACGACGAGAGAGAGAGTTTCGTGAGCGGGTTGACTCGGAAGAAACGCTACGACGGGTATTTCTATTATAGAACGCATC
>NW_027475934.1:0-10000 GCF_051020985.1 Nomia melanderi | reverse complement strand
CGACCGCGGCGCCGGCCGCTCAGCACGGGCGCTTATGGTGGTAAACTGCCGCGCGTACAGACCAACCGGCCGGGCTGCTGGTACTTAGCCGCTGAAACTATGGTCGATTCGAACATATATTAACATACGATTTTTATTCGATAAATCGTTATTGTACATATTAAACGTTAGTTTCCACCGAAAGAAAAATTTTTTAGAATTTTTTTTTTCCAAAAATTGCAAGAGTAAACTTTTTTAATATTCGATTTAAAAATTTTTAAATGCTTAATCCTTACATTAAACTACTGGGAGAACTCAGAAATCATAATGAAAAAAATTACAAAAATTTATTTTTCTCAGAAACTCCGAAAAACAGAGTGGTCGAATCCGTGCAAGCCGGAATTTTTCTAAGTCCCCACGGTCAAGAGTAAACTTTTTTAATAAGCGTTTTAAAATTATTTCAATGTTTAATCCATGCGTAAACATGATGTTTATTAACGTTTTTAACATTAAAAAAAATTACAAAAATTTATTTTTCAAAAAAAATGGAAAAAACCGATTCGTCGGAGCGAGGTGTCCAGCCCGTGCGGTAATTCCAGCAGGCGAATCGGACTTCCCGAAATTTTTCTAAGTCCCACGGTCGACACCAACTTTTTTAATAAGCGTTTTAAAATTATTTCAATGTTTAATCCATGCGTAAACATGACGTTTATTAACGTTTTTAACGTTAAAAAAAATTACAAAAATTTATTTTTCGGAAAAAATGGAAAAAACCGATTCGTCGGAGCGAGCTGTCCAGCCCGTGCGGTAATTCCAGCAGGCGAATCGGACTTCCCGAAATTTTTCTAAGTCCCACGGTCGACACCAACTTTTTTAATAAGCGTTTTAAAATTATTTCAATGTTTAATCCATGCGTAAACATGACGTTTATTAACGTTTTTAACGTTAAAAAAAATTACAAAAATTTATTTTTCGGAAAAAATGGAAAAAACCGATTCGTCGGAGCGAGGTGTCCAGCCCGTGCGGTAATTCCAGCAGGCGAATCGGACTTCCCGAAATTTTTCTAAGTCCCACGGTCGACACCAACTTTTTTAATAAGCGTTTTAAAATTATTTCAATGTTTAATCCATGCGTAAACATGACGTTTATTAACGTTTTTAACATTAAAAAAAATTACAAAAATTTATTTTTCGGAAAAAATGGAAAAAACCGATTCGTCGGAGCGAGCTGTCCAGGCCGTGCGGTAATTCCAGCAGGCGAATCGGACTTCCCGAAATTTTTCTAAGTCCCACGGTCGACACCAACTTTTTTAATAAGCGTTTTAAAATTATTTCAATGTTTAATCCATGCGTAAACATGACGTTTATTAACGTTTTTAACGTTAAAAAAAATTACAAAAATTTATTTTTCGGAAAAAATGGAAAAAACCGATTCGTCGGAGCGAGCTGTCCAGCCCGTGCGGTAATTCCAGCAGGCGAATCGGACTTCCCGAAATTTTTCTAAGTCCCACGGTCGACACCAACTTTTTTAATAAGCGTTTTAAAATTATTTCAATGTTTAATCCATGCGTAAACATGACGTTTATTAACGTTTTTAACGTTAAAAAAAATTACAAAAATTTATTTTTCGGAAAAAATGGAAAAAACCGATTCGTCGGAGCGAGGTGTCCAGCCCGTGCGGTAATTCCAGCAGGCGAATCGGACTTCCCGAAATTTTTCTAAGTCCCACGGTCGACACCAACTTTTTTAATAAGCGTTTTAAAATTATTTCAATGTTTAATCCATGCGTAAACATGACGTTTATTAACGTTTTTAACATTAAAAAAAATTACAAAAATTTATTTTTCGGAAAAAATGGAAAAAACCGATTCGTCGGAGCGAGGTGTCCAGCCCGTGCGGTAATTCCAGCAGGCGAATCGGACTTCCCGAAATTTTTCTAAGTCCCACGGTCGACACCAACTTTTTTAATAAGCGTTTTAAAATTATTTCAATGTTTAATCCATGCGTAAACATGACGTTTATTAACGTTTTTAACGTTAAAAAAAATTACAAAAATTTATTTTTCGGAAAAAATGGAAAAAACCGATTCGTCGGAGCGAGGTGTCCAGCCCGTGCGGTAATTCCAGCAGGCGATCCGGGGTACTCGAAATTTTTCTAAGTCCCGACGGTCAAGAGTAAACTTTTTCATCACATATTTCAAAATTTTTTTAATGTTTAATCCACGCATAAAAACGCAGTTTATTAACGTTTTTAACGTTGAGAAAATTGACAAAAATTTTTTTTTCACTGAAAATGGAAAAAATGTATCGGTCGATGCGGGCTATCCAGGCCGTGCGGTAATTCCAGCAGGCGATCCGGGGTACTCGAAATTTTTCTAAGTCCCGACGGTCAAGAGTAAACTTTTTCATCACATATTTCAAAATTTTTTTAATGTTTAATCCACGCATAAAAACGCAGTTTATTAACGTTTTTAACGTTGAGAAAATTGACAAAAATTTTTTTTTCACTGAAAATGGAAAAAATGTATCGGTCGATGCGGGCTATCCAGGCCGTGCGGTAATTCCAGCAGGCGATCCGGGGTACTCGAAATTTTTCTAAGTCCCGACGGTCAAGAGTAAACTTTTTCATCACATATTTCAAAATTTTTTTAATGTTTAATCCACGCATAAAAACGCAGTTTATTAACGTTTTTAACGTTGAGAAAATTGACAAAAATTTTTTTTTCACTGAAAATGGAAAAAATGTATCGGTCGATGCGGGCTGTCCAGGCCGTGCGGTAATTCCAGCAGGCGATCCGAGGTACTCGAAATTTTTCTAAGTCCGAACGGTCAAGAGTAAACTTTTTCATCACATATTTCAAAATTTTTTTAATGTTTAATCCACGCATAAAAACGCAGTTTATTAACGTTTTTAACGTTGAGAAAATTGACAAAAATTTTTTTTTCACTGAAAATGGAAAAAATGTATCGGTCGATGCGAGCTGTCCAGGCCGTGCGGTAATTCCAGCAGGCGAATCGGACTTCCCGAAATTTTTCTAAGTCCCACGGTCAAGAGTAAACTTTTTTAATAAGCGTTTTAAAATTATTTCAATGTTTAATCCATGCGTAAACATGATGTTTATTAACGTTTTTAACATTAAAAAAAATTACAAAAATTTATTTTTCAAAAAAAATGGAAAAAACCGATTCGTCGGAGCGAGGTGTCCAGCCCGTGCGGTAATTCCAGCAGGCGAATCGGACTTCCCGAAATTTTTCTAAGTCCCACGGTCGACACCAACTTTTTTAATAAGCGTTTTAAAATTATTTCAATGTTTAATCCATGCGTAAACATGACGTTTATTAACGTTTTTAACGTTAAAAAAAATTACAAAAATTTATTTTTCGGAAAAAATGGAAAAAACCGATTCGTCGGAGCGAGCTGTCCAGCCCGTGCGGTAATTCCAGCAGGCGAATCGGACTTCCCGAAATTTTTCTAAGTCCCACGGTCGACACCAACTTTTTTAATAAGCGTTTTAAAATTATTTCAATGTTTAATCCATGCGTAAACATGACGTTTATTAACGTTTTTAACGTTAAAAAAAATTACAAAAATTTATTTTTCGGAAAAAATGGAAAAAACCGATTCGTCGGAGCGAGGTGTCCAGCCCGTGCGGTAATTCCAGCAGGCGAATCGGACTTCCCGAAATTTTTCTAAGTCCCACGGTCAAGAGTAAACTTTTTTAATAAGCGTTTTAAAATTATTTCAATGTTTAATCCATGCGTAAACATGATGTTTATTAACGTTTTTAACATTAAAAAAAATTACAAAAATTTATTTTTCAAAAAAAATGGAAAAAACCGATTCGTCGGAGCGAGGTGTCCAGCCCGTGCGGTAATTCCAGCAGGCGAATCGGACTTCCCGAAATTTTTCTAAGTCCCACGGTCGACACCAACTTTTTTAATAAGGCGTTTTAAAATTATTTCAATGTTTAATCCATGCGTAAACATGACGTTTATTAACGTTTTTAACGTTAAAAAAAATTACAAAAATTTATTTTTCGGAAAAAATGGAAAAAACCGATTCGTCGGAGCGAGGTGTCCAGCCCGTGCGGTAATTCCAGCAGGCGATCCGGGGTACTCGAAATTTTTCTAAGTCCCGACGGTCAAGAGTAAACTTTTTCATCACATATTTCAAAATTTTTTTAATGTTTAATCCACGCATAAAAACGCAGTTTATTAACGTTTTTAACGTTGAGAAAATTGACAAAAATTTTTTTTTCACTGAAAATGAAAAATGTATCGGTCGATGCGGGCTATCCAGGCCGTGCGGTAATTCCAGCAGGCGATCCGGGGTACTCGAAATTTTTCTAAGTCCCGACGGTCAAGAGTAAACTTTTTCATCACATATTTCAAAATTTTTTTAATGTTTAATCCACGCATAAAAACGCAGTTTATTAACGTTTTTAACGTTGAGAAATTGACAAAAATTTTTTTTTCACTGAAAATGGAAAAAATGTATCGGTCGATGCGGGCTATCCAGGCCGTGCGGTAATTCCAGCAGGCGATCCGGGGTACTCGAAATTTTTCTAAGTCCCGACGGTCAAGAGTAAAACTTTTTCATCACATATTTCAAAATTTTTTTAATGTTTAATCCACGCATAAAAACGCAGTTTATTAACGTTTTTAACGTTGAGAAAATTGACAAAAATTTTTTTTTCACTGAAATGGAAAAAATGTATCGGTCGATGCGGGCTGTCCAGGCCGTGCGGTAATTCCAGCAGGCGATCCGAGGTACTCGAAATTTTCTAAGTCCGAACGGTCAAGAGTAAACTTTTTCATCACATATTTCAAAATTTTTTAATGTTTAATCCACGCATAAAAACGCAGTTTATTAACGTTTTTAACGTTGAGAAAATTGACAAAAATTTTTTTTTCACTGAAAATGGAAAAAATGTATCGGTCGATGCGAGCTGTCCAGGCGTGCGGTAATTCCAGCAGGCGAATCGGACTTCCCGAAATTTTTCTAAGTCCCACGGTCAAGAGTAAACTTTTTTAATAAGCGTTTTAAAATTATTTCAATGTTTAATCCATGCGTAAACATGATGTTTATTAACGTTTTTAACATTAAAAAAAAATTACAAAATTTATTTTTCAAAAAAAAATGGAAAAACCGATTCGTCGGAGCGAGGTGTCCAGCCCGTGCGGTAATTCCAGCAGGCGAATCGACTTCCCGAAATTTTTCTAAGTCCCACGGTCGACACCAACTTTTTAATAAGCGTTTTAAAATTATTTCAATGTTTAATCCTGCGTAAACATGACGTTTATTAACGTTTTTAACGTTAAAAAAAATTACAAAAATTTATTTTTCGGAAAAAATGGAAAAAACCGATTCGTCGGAGCGAGCTGTCCAGCCCGTGCGGTAATTCAGCAGGCGAATCGGACTTCCCGAAATTTTTCTAAGTCCCACGGTCGACACCAACTTTTTTAATAAGCGTTTTAAAATTATTTCAATGTTTAATCCATGCGTAAACATGACGTTTATTAACGTTTTTAACGTTAAAAAAAATTACAAAAATTTATTTTCGGAAAAAATGGAAAAACCGATCGTCGGAGCGAGGTGTCCAGACCCGTGCGGTAATTCCAGCAGGCGAATCGGACTTCCCGAAATTTTTCTAAGTCCCACGGTCGACACCAACTTTTTTAATAAGCGTTTTAAAATTATTTCAAATGTTTAATCCATGCGTAAACATGACGTTTATTAACGTTTTTAACATTAAAAAAAATACAAAAATTTATTTTTCGGAAAAAATGGAAAAAACCGATTCGTCGGAGCGAGCTGTCCAGGCCGTGCGGTAATTCCAGCAGGCGAATCGGACTTCCCGAAATTTTTCTAAGTCCCACGGTCGACACCAACTTTTTTAATAAGCGTTTTAAAATTATTTCAATGTTTAATCCATGCGTAAACATGACGTTTATTACGTTTTTAACGTTAAAAAAATTACAAAAATTTATTTTTCGGAAAAAATGGAAAAAACCGATTCGTCGGAGCGAGCTGTCCAGCCCGTGCGGTAATTCCAGCAGGCGAATCGGACTTCCCGAAATTTTTTCTAAGTCCCACGGTCGACACCAACTTTTTTAATAAGCGTTTTAAAATTATTTCAATGTTTAATCCATGCGTAAACATGACGTTTATTAACGTTTTTAACGTTAAAAAAATTACAAAAATTTATTTTTCGGAAAAAATGGAAAAAAACCGATTCGTCGGAGCGAGGTGTCCAGCCCGTGCGGTAATTCCAGCAGGCGAATCGGACTTCCCGAAATTTTTCTAAGTCCCACGGTCGACACCAACTTTTTTAATAAGCGTTTTAAAATTATTTCAATGTTTAATCCATGCGTAAACATGACGTTTATTAACGTTTTTAACATTAAAAAAAATTACAAAAATTTATTTTTCGGAAAAAATGGAAAAAACCGATTCGTCGGAGCGAGGTGTCCAGCCCGTGCGGTAATTCCAGCAGGCGAATCGGACTTCCCGAATTTTTCTAAGTCCCACGGTCGACACCAACTTTTTTAATAAGCGTTTTAAAATTATTTCAATGTTTAATCCATGCGTAAACATGACGTTTATTAACGTTTTTACGTTAAAAAAAATTACAAAAATTTATTTTTCGGAAAAAATGGAAAAAACCGATTCGTCGGAGCGAGGTGTCCAGCCCGTGCGGTAATTCCAGCAGGCGATCCGGGGTACTCGAAATTTTTCTAAGTCCCGACGGTCAGAGTAAACTTTTTCATCACATATTTCAAAATTTTTTTAATGTTTAATCCACGCATAAAAACGCAGTTTATTAACGTTTTTAACGTTGAGAAAATTGACAAAAATTTTTTTTCACTGAAAATGGAAAAAATGTATCGGTCGATGCGGGCTATCCAGGCCGTGCGGTAATTCCAGCAGGCGATCCGGGGTACTCGAAATTTTTCTAAGTCCCGACGGTCAGAGTAAACTTTTTCATCACATATTTCAAAATTTTTTTAATGTTTAATCCACGCATAAAAACGCAGTTTTTAACGTTTTTAACGTTGAGAAAATTGACAAAAATTTTTTTTTCACTGAAAATGGAAAAAATGTATCGGTCGATGCGGGCTATCCAGCCGTGCGGTAATTCCAGCAGGCGATCCGGGTACTCGAAATTTTTCTAAGTCCCGACGGTCAAGAGTAAACTTTTTCATCACATAGTTTCAAAATTTTTTTAATGTTTAAATCCACGCATAAAAACGCAGTTTATTAACGTTTTTAACGTTGAGAAAATTGACAAAAATTTTTTTTTCACTGAAAATGGAAAAAATGTATCGGTCGATGCGGCTGTCCAGGCCGTGCGGTAATTCCAGCAGGCGATCCGAGGTACTCGAAATTTTTCTAAGTCCGAACGGTCAGAGTAAACTTTTTCATCACATATTTCAAAATTTTTTTAATGTTTAATCCACGCATAAAAACGCAGTTTATTAACGTTTTTAACGTTGAGAAAATTGACAAAAATTTTTTTTTCACTGAAAATGGAAAAAATGTATCGGTCGATGCGAGTCTGTCCAGGCCGTGCGGTAATTCCAGCAGGCGAATCGGACTTCCCGAAATTTTTCTAAGTCCCACGGTCAAGAGTAAACTTTTTTAATAAGCGTTTTTAAAATTATTTCAATGTTTAATCCATGCGTAAACATGATGTTTATTAACGTTTTTAACATTAAAAAAAATTACAAAAATTTATTTTCAAAAAAAATGGAAAAAACCGATTCGTCGGAGCGAGGTGTCCAGCCCGTGCGGTATTCCAGCAGGCGAATCGGACTTCCCGAAATTTTTCTAAGTCCCACGGTCGACACCAACTTTTTTAATAAGCGTTTTAAAATTATTTCAATGTTTAATCCATGCGTAAACATGACGTTTATTAACGTTTTTAACGTTAAAAAAAATTACAAAAATTTATTTTTCGGAAAAAATGGAAAAAACCGATTCGTCGGAGCGAGCTGTCCAGCCCGTGCGGTAATTCCTAGCAGGCGAATCGGACTTCCCGAAATTTTTCTAAGTCCACGGTCGACACCAACTTTTAATAAGCGTTTTAAAATTATTTCAATGTTTAATCCATGCGTAAACATGACGTTTATTAACGTTTTAACGTTAAAAAAAATTACAAAAATTTATTTTCGGAAAAAATGGAAAAAACCGATTCGTCGGAGCGAGGTGTCCAGCCCGTGCGGTAATTCCAGCAGGCGAATCGGAACTTGCCGAAATTTTTCTAAGTCCCACGGTCGACACACCAACTTTTTTTAATAAGCGTTTTAAAATTATTTCATGTTTAATCCATGCGTAAACATGACGTTTATTAACGTTTTTAACGTTAAAAAAATTACAAAAATTTATTTTTCGGAAAAAATGGAAAAAAAACCGATTCGTCGGAGCGAGGTGTCCAGCCCGTGCGGTAATTCCAGCAGGCGATCCGGGGTACTCGAAATTTTCTAAGTCCCGACGGTCAAGAGTAAACTTTTTCATCACATATACAAAATTTTTTTAATGTTTAATCCACGCATAAAAACGCAGTTTATTAACGTTTTTAACGTTGAGAAAATTGACAAAAATTTTTTTTCACTGAAAATGGAAAAAATGTATCGGTCGATGCGGGCTGTCCAGGCCGTGCGGTAATTCCAGCAGGCGATCCGAGGTACTCGAAATTTTTCTAAGTCCGAACGGTCAAGAGTAAACTTTTTCATCACATATTTCAAAATTTTTTTAATGTTTAATCCACGCATAAAAACGCAGTTTATTAACGTTTTTAACGTTGAGAAAATTGACAAAAATTTTTTTTTCACTGAAAATGGAAAAAATGTATCGGTCGATTGCGAGCTGTCCAGCGCCGTGCGGTAATTCCAGCAGGCGAATCGGACTTCCCGAAATTTTTCTAAAGTCCCACGGTCAAGAGTAAACTTTTTTAATAAGCGTTTTAAAATTATTTCAATGTTTAATCCATGCGTAAACATGATGTTTATTAACGTTTTTAACATTAAAAAAAATTACAAAAATTTATTTTCAAAAAAAATGGAAAAAACCGATTCGTCGGAGCGAGGTGTCCAGCCCGTGCGGTAATTCCAGCAGGCGAATCGGACTTCCCGAAATTTTCTAAGTCCCACGGTCGACACCAACTTTTTAATAAGCGTTTTAAAATTATTTCAATGTTTAATCCATGCGTAAACATGACTTTTATTAACGTTTTTAACGTTAAAAAAAATTACAAAAATTTATTTTTCGGAAAAAATGGAAAAAACCGATTCGTCGGAGCGAGCTGTCCAGCCGTGCGGTAATTCCAGCAGGCAATCGGACTTCCCGAAATTTTTCTAAGTCCCACGGTCGACACCAACTTTTTTAATAAGCGTTTTAAAATTATTTTCAATGTTTAATCCATGCGTAAACAATGACGTTTATTAACGTTTTTAACGTTAAAAAATTACAAAAATTTATTTTCGGAAAAAATGGAAAAAACCGATTCGTCGGAGCGAGGTGTCCAGCCCGTGCGGTAATTCCAGCAGGCGAATCGGACTTCCCGAAATTTTCTAAGTCCCACGGTCGACACCAACTTTTTTAATAAGCGTTTTAAAATTATTTCAATGTTTAATCCATGCGTAAACATGACGTTTATTACGTTTTTAACATTAAAAAAAATTACAAAAATTTATTTTTCGGAAAAAATGGAAAAAACCGATTCGTCGGAGCGAGGTGTCCAGCCCGTGCGGTAATTCAGCAGGCGAATCGGACTTCCGAAATTTTTCTAAGTCCCACGGTTCGACACCAACTTTTTTAATAAGCGTTTAAAATTATTTCAATGTTTAATCCATGCGTAAACATGACGTTTATTAACGTTTTTAACGTTAAAAAAAATACAAAATTTATTTTTCGGAAAAAATGGAAAAAACCGATCGTCGGAGCGAGGTGTCAGCCCGTGCGGTAATTCCAGCAGGCGATCCGGGGTACTCGAAATTTTTCTAAGTCCCGACGGTCAAGAG